>NC_142719.1:26562861-26865891 GCF_055471065.1 Atractosteus spatula
TTTCTTGCCCTTTTCTTTGTGTTCTTCTTATAGTAATTCCAATAGAAAAGTACTGTTTAAGGTAATAGAAAAATCTAAGTATTAAGGAAGAAATTGTTACAAATTGGAATATTTGATTTAAACCTTTGATCTGATTAACATCAAATATGTATCATTATTGGGAAAAAAAAACTTTGTCTCATGATAACTTTCTTAAAAGATGTGAATAATGCCTGCGTTCCATCTCATCCACGCTGTTACAAGACTTGTTTTCTTTTTATTTTTCTTTAAATCCATAAGGTTGCTCACGAGACTGATGTCCGAGCCCAGATTCGGTTGCAGTTTCAAGACGTCAATGGAGAAGTGGTCGCTGTCCAGAGATCAATGCTTTGCACACAGAAAGGAAAAAAGGCAGAGTTTAAAACTCTGGAGGGGGTCATCACTAGAATGAAGTAAGTTGCAATTGCAGTTTCTTTTCCTTGTCCACATCTCGTTTTTGAAAAAAAAAAAAAACAATAGTTCAAAAACCTGCATATGTGTTGTTTAATCAATGTTATTGGTTAAACATGAGGTTTCATGCATAAAATGTGAATAGACAGGTTTCTGCTTTGATGCACTTACTTAGCAATCAAATCACTGTCTGTTGCTGTATTTTTAATATAACTTCTGCATTTCCTTAGTGTTATTTTCATGGTCATGTTTCATGTCATGTTTTCATGTTTTTTTTCAGAGGACATGAATTGCCTTTGAAATCAACATGAATTTAATTGCTTAGTATTTGTTTAAAAAAATATAAGGTAGTTTATGTTATAATGCAGTGGGTGTATAAATTAAATAATAAATTATTATTGAACCAAATATATTTAGTGTTGACTATATCATCTTATAATTCACTAGTGATTTTAGGTATAGTATTTAAGTATGCAATATTTTTATTGCATTGTGTAAATTTTTTTATTCTGTTCATAAGTTAACTGTAAAAGGAAGGAAACGCTGTCAATTTGAAATAGGTATAGGTATATTTGTGACTCACATAATCCAAAATGTAATGGCATTTCTGGTAAAATACATATGATTGCATGAGTAATAGTGACAGTCTCGTCATTTCTAGGTGTTCTCATTACTAAATAATTGAACGCATCTGAGTTTAGGTAGAATATTGCCTGTTTTCTTCAAACTGTTCATGGGGAGAATGGTAGAGAAAGGACAGCCATAACTGAAGGTGGTAATGTGTTGCCCTACAGACACGGCGAGAAGGTGAGCCTAAGCTCGAAGTGTGCGGAGATTGACCGTGAGATGATCACGGCGCTGGGTGTTTCCAAGGCAGTCCTGAACAACGTCATCTTCTGTCATCAAGAGGATTCCAACTGGCCCCTAAGTGAGGGGAGGGCTCTCAAGCAGAAGTTTGATGAGATTTTCTCTGCCACAAGGTACGACAACTTTTTCTTAGAAGTGTTACCCATTCTGACTTAGCAGTAGAAAAAAAAGTGTGAAACTGAGAAGAGGATATCTACTATTCTGATGATATGATATCCTCATATGTAAATGATACCAAAAAAATGCCCTTACTAAAAGCCCTCCACCCCCCACGGCAGTGTAAACTCCTGTAAATGTCATGTTTACGTCAGTTTCTAATTTTGTCTGCTTCTAAAAATGTACTATGCAGCTTTTCAAAATTTGAAAGCAAGAATCCTCCTGTTGTATGTGCCTGATGACAGGCAGTGACTTTATTTCTTCATAAAATCACTTAAGAAGAACATTAAGAAATTAACAGCAGAAATAATATAATAATATAATAATAATATATTAATACGCAAGGAATCTCTGAAACATACAGTATTGTAAATACTTAAACAAATACATTATATATAAAATGTTTGTAGGCACATAATGAGTGTATAATTATTTACCCTTTGCAGCCCAAAAGACTTGTTCTTATAGTCTTCCTTCACAGATAGTTATTCCACAGATAATGAGGACTGAATTTCAAAGCAGTGCATAGTTCTGTGGAACTTTCCTTCCTGCATCCTTACACGAGATATCCAAATTTAACATATACAGTGGTGCTAGAAAGTTTGTGTAGAATTTTCTGAATTTCTGCATTAATTTGACCTAAAATGTGATCAGATCTTCATCTAAGTCATAAAAATAAAGAGAACCCAATAATACAAATAACACACAAAAGGATATACTTTTTCATTCATTTACTGATCAAAATGATCCAACATTAAATGTCTTTGTCGTAAAAAGTATGTGAACCTCAGTACACTCACTTTGTTCTTCAAGCTCTAGACTAAACATTCCAAGAACTTCCCATCATATATTAGAGGACGCAATCTTTGGAATTCTCTTCCAGATCATATTAAAAACACACCCTCTGCTGATGTATTTAAAATCCTGCCTCATAACTTACTTTATTTCTTAACCAAAACATTTCTTTTCATTTCATATTTATGCATTTTTTGTATTTTATTATTATATTTTTTTCTGATTACTGTACATTTTTAGATGAATTAGTTGCCTTGAGAATTCTCTGGATTGAATACAGTGGCCAGAGTTTGATCTGTATTTGTATCTGTATTATGTAATGATAGGTAAAACATCATCTCCAGAACATTAAGGTCAAAATCATGCAATCATTTGTGTATAATTACTTCATTTAGAGTTAAAACTGAAGCTAGAAGTAGAAACTGTACAAAAAACTGTAGAATTACTATTTTACTATTTGAATTGAGAGATGATAGAAAGAAAGATAATACAGCTTAAAAGTGTTCCTATACACTTATCAGTTTAATATAAACTCTTTCACTCCTGCACTGTTTTGGAGAATTATGCTCTTAGCCTGCCCAGTAAGAGATGTTTCAAGCCTCATCTGCAGAAAGCTAATTAATTCTGCTGCTAAAATATTGCATTCTCACACCACATACACACTCGCCAGCAAATAAGTAATGTTGCATTGGTATCTTTAAACACATGCAGTGTTTAAGGAAAATATCTTTACTTGCAGTTTAAATTATAAAGTCGTTGTTTTAACATATTACAATATTCTAAATGCACTTACCACTTTAAACCTTTTGTTCAATTTTTTATTTAAAATGCCAATAGAAATTATTCGATGTGGTCACAAATGATCAAATTTGTTAGTTGCCAGTCAGGAAAGTCTCTGCCTATTTAACTGTTGTTTTTTTTCTGTACCAATCCCAATAATGACTTGACTGGCAAAATGAATCGGATTCCACTATAAGCTGCGGAACATAAAGCTGCATGTATTGAGAAATAGGCAAAATATCTCTTAAAAAGTGCCAGGAACTTCAAATGTTCACACATTCTAGAGGATTCACCAGTATGTTGGCAAGCATGTTTGTATGCTAGGTTATGCAGTTTTTATACTTAGGGTTGTGTAAAATCTGCTGTTTGGTTATAAATTTCATGTACATTTTTAAATAGCAAAATTAGAATTTCTAGCAAAGACTCTTATTTTGTCTCATTTTTTAAATACATTTAATGCAATGTATGTTTAAAAAATACTTAAAGTGTTCCCTTAAACACTCACCAAGGCAATTCAATTTTTTTTCTGAAAATCTTTCAAAAAACTTTAAAATGAAATCCTGCAATGTTATTGACTGACGTCTTTAAATCCCTTGTTACTACAAACCTTTAGGTACATTAAAGTGTTGGACACGCTGCGCCAGTTGAGAATGAAGCAGGGGCAGTGTGTGAAAGAGTGCCAGATGGAGCTGAAATACCTGAAACAAAACAAGGAAAAGTCCCTGGAAATACAGGATCTCCTCAACAAAAGGGAATTGCAACTAGCAGCTTCTAAAGAACACGTGCAATCCATTGAGGGTCAGATTGAACCACTGGAGGTAATATTTCAAAATAACATTTTTTAAAGAACAGTCTCACGCACACTGAAGCACAGCATTCTTAAAGTTGCACAAATAGCACTAAAATAATGTATTTTCTTTTAATAGTTTAACATTATTGAGTTGAATGTACATGTCACTGTTTCAGAAGTCATGAGCCAAGGATGCTATTATAGCAAAATAGATTAAAATCTGCACACACTGAATGACTTATAAGTTATCTGTTTTACATTATTAAATGTTAAGCAAGAAACATTCTCAAAAGCAATAAGTTCATCATACAGATTAACACTTGTTAAATTCATGGTTCTTGTTGTCTTTGCACCATCTGTATATCATGCATCCGTTTAAGGAAATTGCACTGTTAGCTACTGGGACTTTCAAACTGTTTCCAGTTCTCAAACACTAGTCATGTTTACTGTATGTTACACCACCTCAAGTTAAACAGAACATGTAAGAAACAATTTGGACATCTCTGAATGGTAGTTTTATCACATTTTTTGAAAAAAAAACCCACTTGTCTCTTCTAATTATTTCCTCTTACTACTATTTAAGGATAATTTTCTTGTCAAAACGGTCTGCGTGGCTTGGTAATGTAACAGTTGATGCATTTAACTCAATTTTGGTATCCTCCGTTCTCATAGGATGATTTCTCTTCATTCCCTTTAAGAAAAATGCCCCCATAAAAATATTAGAATTAAATTTCTCCCTAGAATTGTTATTATATACACATTAATTTAAAGACATTTGGTGGTCAGAGTGATTAGATACTAATATGAGGAGCTTCTGAATTTTATGAGTCTTTTAAATATTTTGTCCAAACACTTTCTTAGACCCGTCTAATGGATATTGATCAAACTTTGGGGAAGGTGATGAGACTTGACAATGACATAAAAGCTCTGGACAGCAGAAAGAAACAAATGGAGGAAGACAACCGCGAATTACAGGAGAAGATGGAGCAGGTATGGCATTAACCACTCATGTCAGTGAGTCAGTGTAAACAACACTGTTCAAATATAATTTATTTTTTGCAGATCTTATTTGCAGTCTAGTTTATAAAACTAATAGGTATACTCCTGCGACAAAAGAGACAAGAGAATATTTTATGTAAATAGTTTCATGGAGCAAATAAGTGTCAGTGCAATCCCATAACAACATTAGACGAATTTGTTTTTTTTATTGTCAATTACATTTTGGGGGTTTTCAAACCTATCTACTGCATTGCATTAGAAAAGTACTGATATACCTGAGGACCTTGTCAAAAGTGTTAACCTGAGGGCTTTCCAATCCAGGTCCTAGAAGTTTGGTTGGTCGTTCTACAGGTTTTCATTGCATTTCAGATCTTAATCACCACCTTTGGTTCAGCTGCCTTACCTAAAACAATTGAACAAACTCTCCCAGCAACTCGAGTGCAAAAAGAGACCTAGAACACTAGTGGAAAACACGTGTCTTCATGGACTTAGATCAAACTCCCCTGGTCTGCTGCATTTTATAGCATTAGGCAAGCTTCTAATTTCAATCCTTATTTGATGTAGATGCAATATCTCTTTTATATCTGTGCCACACATGTGAGAAAATAAACCTTGCGCATAGAACGGTACTCTCTGTGACAGACATCAACGAAGTAGTGGGTGTGAAACTGGGCTTTCCCCATGTCTGGTAAAAATACTCTCGGTCAAAAGCCACTTCCATTATTGGTGTCATTCATGTCACAAGAGGACAGATTGTTACCTGGCATACACCAGATTTCCAGGTTCTAAATTTACACACTAGGTTCTTTACTGAAATTTGAAGAGCACAAGCTTCTACTGTAAAGTTGTCAAATGACAAAACGCTATTCGTTCTGCAAGTTTCTCTGCCTATCTAATTTTATTTTAAGGACCAAATTGAAGATCATTTAGAAAGTCTTAGTTTTTTGACAAGGTGGGCAGTCAGTGATAGGACCAGCCTTCTAAATGGAAATCACCTTTGGCTCTTTCGCTGATCGTTAAAGATAAAACTGCTGCCCGCCTAGTCATCTTCTGTAAATACTGCTGTCTCTGCATATTTCAGACTTGCTAATTGATCTGACCATTGATTTCAGAAATATTTAAGCTACGCTTTGTTAACACATGATAAGAAACGGCTATATGACTATAAAAGAAACTTGGTGGTATTTGGCACTGTATTCCCAGTCACTTATAAATTCATTTTAGGAGATGTTAACACTTACACACTTGTACTTGACTGTCAGACTAGAAATTCTCAATGACTAAACCTACCTGGGATTGGTCATAGTTGTAGAAACCAAGAAATTAGAGCCTGAAGTGTTCGTTTGTCCAGCCAAGCTTTATTGTATGCATACAAGGAACCACAATAAGCACCATAATAGTTATAGTACCTATCGTAGCTCAAAGTGGATATGGTCCTACAGAACTTATATATACGTTTCCCCCCCCCTCCTCCTCCCCCCTCCTGTCTTTGATGTAACCGAAGGAAATAGAAACCTTCCTTTGTCATCAGGAGTTTAGTGTAAACATTTACCATTTGGGTAAACATTCACCATTTGGGGGTAAGTACAGGGGGAGGAAAAGCCTTTGTGATCAAGCAGGTGTGATGATTACAGTTCAGCATGTAAAAGCCATTAGCAGGCTCCATCATAGTCAAAGACATAAGATGAAAAAAAAGTTGTGATATCATTTATAAAAAATGCCAACAGAGATTTTAGTCTTAGGAAACTCAGTTATTTCAAGGTAGAACACTTACGCTTTTCTATAAGAATTTATTGAAAGTGTCATTACTTACATTTTATTGGTTTGATAAAATCAGTACTGTTCATTGTAATAGGCTGGCAAAATTAGCGAAAATAAGTAGCAGAATAATTGGGGCAAATCAAATCAACTTAAATATCCTCTACAAGCATAATAATAATGGCTTTCACTTATATAGTGCTTTTTCTGGACACTCCACTCAAAGCGCTTTACAGGTAATGGGGACTCCCCTCCACCCCCACCAATGTGCAGCATCCGCCTGGATGATGCAATGACAGCCATAGTGCGCCAGAATGCTCACCACACACCAGCTATCAGTGGGGAGACAAACAGGGTAATGAAGCCAATTCATAGAGGGGGATTATTAGAAGGCCATGATTGGTAAGGGTCGATGGGAAATTTGGCCAGGCCAAATAGGGGTTACACCCCTACTCTTTTCCAGAAACACCCTGGGTTTCTTAATGACCACAGAGAGTCAGGACCTTGGTTTTACGTCTCGTCGGAAGGATGGCAACTTTTTACAGTATAGTTTCCCCGTCACTATACTGGGGCATTAGGACCCACACAGACCACAGGGTGAGCGCCCCCTGCTGGCCCCACTAACACCTCTTCCAGCAGCAACCTTAGTATTTCCTGGGAGGTTTCCCATCCGGGTACTGACCAGGCTCACACCTACTTAGCTTCAGTGGGCTGCCAGTTGTGAGTTAAAGGAGCCATATCACCCTGCAAGCATAAGGTTTGTAAAGAAGGCTAAGCATTAAGAGTGTGTATGTCGCCCCAACCATTGTGAATTTACACTATTTGCATCTAGGAGACACCTCTATGTCACACAGGTGTGAAAGTAACAGACTCAGGAAATTGTTCATCCCCACTGGAATATCTCTTCGAAACAGTGCAAAGTAACTTTATCACCTGTAACACTTTTTTACTCTCTATGCTGTTAATTTTTCATGTATAAGTATTGTACTGGAATGTGCCATAAAACAAATTTTCCCCAGAGCATAATAAGGCTTGATTTGAATTTTATATAATACTTTGTGGTAGGCCTTTAACAGTTGTTTAATGTACTTTTTGTATAATGCAAAGTCAGCCTCTTCAGAGTGCAGTTCAGCAAATGAATAGTGTATTTACATCTTTTATTTTGATGTTTTGCTTCAAAAACTGCTAAATCATATAATATTTGAAAGCACCTTAAATTCAAATTACATTTCTACATATACATTTTTAGGTGTTATTGAAGATGATGCCATTTTTTTCAAACCTAGAGCTACATACTTTTTCCAGCATAGAGAGTGAGTGTTTAATATAGACATGAAACAGTACAGTTGTTTGTGTTATTTGTTTAATCAGACTGTGTTAGTCAAATATTGTGACTGAGATGAAGATCACATTTTAGTAGAAAATACTGCAGGAATAGATCATTTCAAAGGATTCACAAATTTTTCTCATTAGGTTTTCTTTTTCATAAGCTTTGAAGTTTTGAAGTTCTGCTGTGTTATTATAATAGCCCTAACTTAGTAAGTTTTTTCTTGTGCAAAAATATTTAATGTGGGACCTTGGAAACTCTATCAGTGCTTCATTGTTTGCAGTATACTTGAGGCTTTTATGTCTATTTATAATTTTGTTCTCCCTCAGTTTTTAATGCACTACATCATAAAATGTAATCTGCTGTGTATTTTTTTGTATAAAATCTCAGAAGTGTTGTTAATTCTGGAGGTACTTGCTGGTGTTCCATTGAAGAGCGGTTCTCCAGCAGAAGGCCTGTTCCTGTTTCCCTGTGGTGCACATGTCACTGTATGTCATTCCACTGGTGTCAGGAGTTCCAGGGCACAGATGAGCAGCTGAGAGAGATGTACCAGAACCACCAGAGGACAGTGAGAGAGAAAGAGAGGAGACTGAATGACTATCAGCGTGAGGTAGAGCGAACTAATAGAGAATACCAGAGACTGAACCGCCAGAAGTCTGATCTGCTGGTGGAGCAGGGTACAATTTTTTTTCTACCTTTCAAATTATTAATAACCTTAAGCAGATAACATAGATAATTAAGAGTCTAAATGTGGCGGCAGCTGATATACAGATAAGTGAGCAAGGCTTCCCTTTCATTGTAGTTTGATCCATTGCAGGCTTTTCCATAATCTTTTGTGAGATGTTGAATATTTACAAAAATGTTAACTTGTTTTAAAGAAGCCTGCATAAAGTTTCATTATTTGCTTTTTTTTTTTTAATGAACATGATCGTGCAGACCCTAGAATCCATCAGAATGACTCAAAGTGGGAGTCTATTAAGTAGAATGCTTTATTTTAGCATTCAAACATTTGAACTATTCCTTTGTATTCCACTGTAGCAAAAACACTTTTTAATAGAGATGTGTTGGAGAAGCTAAAATATCCACTGCAGCAGAGTATTTCAGGTATATTTTGAGTTTGCATGTAGGAAAACAGTGGGCCTTTAAAAAAAAGAAGAAGGCCCACTTATTCTCATATTGCTTATGAGAATAAGGAATTTCCATGATAGCATGTTGTACGTCGACAATAATTACTCACTTTTGTCTGCAAAACATACATACCTTTCAATACCAACTCCTTGTATATATATTGTCTGTATATTTGTGGGTGCTTATATAGATATTTTCTTTCATACTAGGCCGTCTTCAGTTGCTGGCAGACCGAAACCAGCAGAGCATAAGGAACAGAGATTCCCATGTGAAGGCCTTAGCTGCTTACCTGGAAATGGATGGCTATGAAAGGTCACCTTTTAATGAGAGGCAGCTGCAAAGCTTCCAGGGACAAGTTAAAGAGCGCCAAGATAAGGAGACAGAAGCATTAAACCAAGTGATGGTAGGACTATATTCATAACAGAATAAGTGTTTCTTGCAATTAAACTTTGCAAAAAGAGAAAAGAAAACAGTTAAACTGAACATGTTTCTTCCCTAAACTGAAATGTCTTTTTATACACAATTACAAAACAGGTACCTAAATTATTATAACAGGAATGGGCTTGTGCCTTAACAGCAACACATTTAAGCAGTTCACTGGTGGAAATTTGTTATTTTTCAGCTAAATAAGGTAGTCTTGGCATTTCTGATGCAGAGTTAGCAAAATGAAATTGAAACAACAGATATTTCCTTACTGTAACCTCAAATATATTCTCAGTTAGTCTTCAGATATAATTTGTTCCTCAGTTAAAGTCATGTGGGGACCTTCATCCTTGGCAGTGGACTAGAGTTCCCAGTTGAAATGAATAAAACAAAGACAAGTCAGGATATGGAGATGAACTAGTAATAGGTTTATTCCATGCTGAAAAGAGAAGAGAGAAAACACAACGTTTCGGCTGTGAAGCCTTCAACAGAAGAAGGCTTCACAGCCGAAGCGTTGTTTTCTCTCTACTCTTTTCAGCAAGGAATAAACCTATTACTTGTTCCTTTGCAGACTACGCATGCTGACGCAGCTACCCACCTGAACTACTTCAGGATATGGAGATACTGCACAGATGATCCGTAGACAGAAGGCTGAACTGTTTCATTAAAAATATAACCCATTTATTACCATTTATTTAATACCCATCTTATTTGCCTTTTAGGAATACCACAATTTCATGCTATTACTATCTTGACTTGGTTTTGACTGAAAGCTAGCAAAATACATCATGATCTCATTTCTGCAAAACTGAAACTTAATTGATCTCTTTGAAGCCTTTCTGTCTTAAAGAACTATTTTCTACTGAGTTTTGGAAGAACAGGCTTTAAAAGCCCGTATATGTTCAAGATATAATATCTCCAGTTGGCCTACTTATACAGCACGTAGCACTCTGTAGATTGAATTAAATATTTTCTTTGTAAATATTGTTTTTGTCCTTTGCGAGCAAGAATTATCACTATTAAGGTATTTTAATATTTTGAAATAATATGAATATATACAGTATATGTCTTGCAATTATCTAATAATTGATGTAAAATCTTTAATTTCTTCAACAAAATTAGAGGGATTTCCAAGAGAAAGAAGCAATGAAACAAAATGCTATGGATGAGATACGAGACAAAAAGACAGGACTGCAGCGAACAGTTGACTTAAAGACGGACCTACAGAATAAAAAACAACAGGAGCTGAAAAGTGTGAAGAATGAGCTGCTGAAGTTGGAGGGGTCATCAGACAGACTGCAGGAGATGGAGCAAGAACTTCTGAAAACAGTGAGTAAAAAGAAAAAGATTTTGAACTTAATGTTGAAGATAACATCAGTTTACTTTTCTTAATTAGATAGAAAACTACAGTACACTGTTGCTTGATAGCCCGCAGTTTCACTGAACACCACGAAAGCTTCTTTTATTCATCTGTAAACGTGAGAGTTTTGACTTGAATAATGCCTTTCAGCCATTCCCAGTGATAGACTACATTTATGTTAAATGGTAATAGTTCTGGAGTTTCATATCTCCAAATTTCTCATTCAGGCAATTACTCAGCCTCATTTAAATCAAACTTCTAAATAAGGGTCTGGAAACAGTGCTGAGTATTGTACTCCTTTTATTTAATTATTATGCACATGTATCTTATAACATGTATCTTAACCTCTTTGCATCTGAAGGCTTGCTTCTATTTTTCGTGTTGTTTTAATCTAGGTTATTACTTACTCCTCTCTCTCATTTGAAGGAGCGGGAACTGGAGAATGTTTTGGAAACCTCTAACATAGAAGCCCTGAAGGCAGAGGTTACAGACCTTCAGAGTGAGAAAGTCGAATTGGACCGTTTACAGCGCAAACTAGACCAAGAAATGGAGCTTTTGAATGCACACACAATGGCAAGGACTCAGATGGACATGCTGAAAAAAGATAAGGTAAAACATGTTGACTCACTCCTGTTGTAGCATAAAAGTATAAATGTTAGTATTTGTTTTTAATAAAACTTGCTCTCTCTTTACCTGCAACTGTAAAACTTCACCGATCTTAATAGAAGCTCAATGCTCAATATAAATTTACCTTTGGAGAACAACGCTTAAATCCTCTTCACATATGTTTTTCAGTGTGTTTTAATTTAAACAATTTCACGGGCCAAGAATACATGGAATTGTTTTCTTACTAGGTTGATAAGGATGAACAAGTTAGGAAAATCAAGTCTCGTCACAGTGATGAACTGACGTCCCTGTTAGGTTATTTTCCAAATAAGAGACAACTGGAGGACTGGATTCACACAAAGAATAGAGAAATTAATCAAACAAGAGACAAACTGTATAGGATGACGTAAGTATACAAACGTTTTCACAGTTAATTATTTAGTTGCTTTAAAGTACTTTTTTAGATAAGGCATTGCTGATGTGCACATCAGTCCCATCTGTGGTAAAGCTTTCACATAAGGATGTTGGAAGTTTTGTTCCTTTGTTTCACGTTTGTTCCTTTAGATCTCGGAGGATTCCCCCAGGCCCGTAGAGGAAAATTTTTCTCTCTGCTGTGACTACACATGGTTTCTGTAATAATTATGAACCACACAAGCTGTGGCAATTAATTGTATAATAGAGCTGTGTTCTATGACGTTTCGTTAGTGGGTGATGTTTTAGATTGTGTGATGATACGGAGCCTAAAGAAAATTCCGCCACGTTTCTGTTCTTAACAGTTGCTTTTGGTTTTCACAAATGCAAGGTGTTGGGAAAAAAATCACCTGTTTTAGTTCTGAAGAAATCATATTTTTCAGGTAAACTAAATACTAAGGTGTAGAAGAGTAAGTTGGTTGGCCCCTCCTGGTGATTAATAGATCTTATTGTAAATTCCAGTTTGCATCATCCGCTTTTAAGGTTATTGTTCTTCCGTTAGGTTACGTAAATATAATTAAAATATGTAAGCTCTGTACTGACGTTCTGAAATCAATTTGCAGTTCCACAAAACTACATTTTACTGTTAGAAACACTAAAACATTTCATGTAGATGTCAAAATCATGCTTAGTGAGTTGGTATAAATGAGGATCACTGCTGAAATGAAATTTGTTCTTTTGATCAGAACCTTTAATTAAGGTCCTTTCTTTTTTTTCTGTATTAAAATATTGACAGTACTCTCTCTTTAGATGAATATTTATCTTTAGATGAAAATATAACTAGGGAAGTAATTATTATTCAGGTTGTTTTCAGATCATATACAAGCTCTGTTCTTATTATTTTTCCCAGATGTTCTTTTAATTACAAATTAAAACACATACCGTACAGCATGCTATGCTTTTTAACGTGTAGATCTGTCTCCCTCTAGTGGACCTGTAGAATAACCTAAAGAATTGAATATTATAAACTAGACAGACTTTTCTGCACTCTTTCAAATCCAGATCCATCCAAGAACAGACATGGTAATTTGAAGTCACCTCTTAAATTAAAATTGAAAACATTTTCATTCCTTTGAATTATACAGTTTATAACACCAACAAAAATGTTAAAGAAAGTATTTGAAATATTGAAACATCCCATGATTCATATGAGTAATATTTTCTTATTACCAAATGGTTTGTGGATAATTAATAAGATTAATTAATAAAAAATGAATTAGTCACATGTAGTTGTAGTGGATACTTTAATATATGTAGACTAAGGAACATTTTTGGAACATTAGTACTTGTATTCTAAGAGGTAGCAATTAATCAAAGAAAAAAGTACTAATTCTTGCTGGTGTACTGTTGTGCTTAAAGAGATGTGAAATAAAATACTATGTGAAGTTATGGGATTATGATTGACATGCTTTACTAGTGAAGTATTCAGTGATGGTTGACTTGTCCATTTTTTTCATACAAGTAAGGACCTGGCTTCTGGAGAACAGAATAAAAACCACAGTGCTGCTGAAATAAGACGCAAGGAGCAACAGCTGGAGACTTACCAGGAGAAACTGTTTGAAGTGTGTGGAAATCAAGACTTTGAATCTGATCTCTCTAAGCTGCAAGATGACATAGAAAAAACCTCCAAGCAAAGAGGTGTGGAGATGTTTTTCATCAGTATCACTTATGAAATGTATCATAGAATAAATGTAGCATTGCTTAATTACAGATTGATAAACATGGCTGTTTTGCAGCCTGGTTCCAAAACCTGTTTACAGATGGTTCCAGTAACTTTATTCACCCCTATTCATCCAACCAATGACCATCCATTCAGCTCAGTCAGACTCACCCGTCTCATTCAATCTTGTCTTTACATATGAGATCCTTCGTGTCATGCTATGTTTGAACCAGAAATAAAAGTACAGTTTATTTCAAAATACTATTTCAGATGAGTTTTTCTACCTGGATCGTTGTTTTGGTGACTGTAAAGTGTCTTGGGCTTGAGCTTTCTGAGTCCCTGCTCTTTTGCCAGCTATGCTCGCTGGGGCCACAGCAGTGTACACGCAGTTCATCAGCCAGCTCACGGAGGAGAGGGAGCCCTGCTGCCCGGTCTGCCAGAGGATGTTCCCTTCCGAGGCCGAGCTGCAGGATGTCATCAACGACATGCAGTCCAAGCTGCGCCTCGTTCCCGACAAGCTGAAGAACACCGAGCAAGACCTGAAGAGGAAGGAGAAGAAGAAGGATGAGATGATGGGGCTGCGACCTATCAGGTATTGAGCCACATGAAGCTCCAGATTCACAGGGGACAACGTTCCTCGCGCATCAAAAACCTCTTTCATTTTCTGTTATTTTTGTATTCATATGTTTCTTTTTGGGCGGCAAGTTGGGCCGATGGATGGCATTGCTGCCTCACAGCGCTGAGGCCCTGGTTTCTGTATTTTCTTCCTATGTAGGTTTTCTCCCACAGTCCAGAACCACACTGGTAGGTTCATTGTTTTCTGGGAAAAACCGTGGTGTGAGTGTGTGTCTGTATACGTGCCTGTGTCTGTGTCTGACCTGCTGGGATAGGCTCTGGCTCCCCCAGGACCCAGAATTAGAAGAAGTGGTTAGAAAATGGATGGATGTTGAATTTTTAATTAATATGCACTATGCTTTTTGGATTATTAAATTATTTTCTACAGATTCTAAACACGGCTTTACATTCACACTTCATTTTAGGGATCGCAGAATTACACTTTCTAATTGGATTAAAAAACAATTGTGAATGAACTACCATCTGCATTTAACTCAAGGATTAGGGATAGGCTCCAGGTTACTGTCAGGTTTATACTTTCTAATTGGATTAAAAAACAATTGTGAATGAACTACCATCTGCATTTAACTCAAGGATTAGGGATAGGCTCCAGGTTACTGTCAGGTTTTGTTACTGACATTAAATTATTCTATAGTACAGGCTGGTCACTCTATCACTAATAATTTTATAAATGTTAACCTAGTGAAATAATTGCAACACCTAAAATGAGGTGTTTGTGTCATTTTTGTTTCATTGTTTATCTAAATGCTATTATCAGATCAGCTATATCACACTTGATCCTGGAAGTCTGCCATGTCTTCTGATTTCATTCCACCATCACCATGTCTTGTAATGAGTTTATTTGAATGTATTATTTAAATAAAGCCATTATGTAGTTCTGATCCTACGCAATTATAGCCGAATCTACTATTTATCTAGATTTCCTGTTGTTTCCAAATCTTTACTCATTGGCAGTTACAGTATATGTTCCCTATACAACCTGGTGGACCAAAACCATCCAGCACCAGGAATGAAGATCGCTGCTTTATCCTGTCCTTACAATTGCATAGTACAGTGCACACACATAGCTGCAAGCTTATTTCCACAAGAGGTCACTGTAGTATTAGGAATGATCATGACATTTCTCATTATTACTGTTATTACTTCAAGTGTGTTCTTTACTTTTTTTCATATGATTTTTGTTACTTGATTAACAGCTAATTTATTTAAAACTTAATTATTATAAAAGTTATATTTGTACATAATTATAGCCTGTATCTTGCAATTCCCATAAAATGAGACCTGACTCATCCCAAATTTCCAAACGTGATTGTAATATCATAAGATCCACAGGATGATATACACACATTCTTATCTGACATACACCCTGACTAATGCAAAGATTCTGTTCATCAGGCCTTTGTGTAACACGATTTTTACCTAAGTCAGAACTGACCCTTTCTTAGCTTTTGCTTGAACACATACAGAGAATGATCATTCATTATATTTATAGTTAAAACGTTTTGCTTAATGAATAACATTTTAAAATAATATAATTAGAATAAATTAACACCAAATGTAATATCCGCCCATTTCCTAAAAGCTTCTTCCAGGGTTGCTGGGGATCCAGAGACTATCTCAGCAAATGAGACAAGCGCAAGGCAGGATGGACCCTGGGCCATCACAGATGCACACACTCACACCTGAGCCACATTTCACATTGTGGGAGGAACACGGAGCATCTGGAGGAAACCCACGTGAACACAAGGAAAAGTTGCAAACTACACAGCGATAGCACCATACAGCCCCAAATTTAGCATACACTTAAAAAAAATTCCAGTAAATAATAAATTAAACATTGGAGATTCTTAACCTTTTACCACTGTTCACAAAATAAAATATAATTATGAGTGCAATGTGAATTATTCACAGTTTTCAGGTAAAAAGTGCATGAAAATACACAGAGGATGCCACAAAGAAGGACTGAGTGTAAAATGGCATCCTCGTGGTGTCTCTGTTACTTGTACTCCTCATTATTTATTCACAGAATTAACTCACAGAATACTTGTTCTTTATACACCTAACATTTCAGTGACTTGAAAATGTAATTATGAAACCTCTGCAAGGTTTTACATAAAGCTGAATTTACGTCGAGTCATAGGTGACTGGGAGAGGGGCTGTATTAATTGAACCATAATAGCCGTAAACTATTATACATTATAAAGTCTGAGATTTTGTTCAATGCTTAGATGTAATATATGTCAGCTCAACTGCTAGAGAAATGTCATTTGCAGGTGTTACTTAAAACAAAATCTGAGACGAGTTGATGGGCAGCTTCTCAGAATGATTTTTTTTTTTCAGAATTAACCTTTTTTTATCACATACACACCCTGTTTTCTGACAGTGTCTTCTTTACTAGCTCGGAAAGAAATGAGATGTGCTTCTCCACCTGCACGGGCATTCATTATTTGCTCCAAAGCACCTGACAGGGGAGTTAGTACTAATTGGTGGAGTAGAAGATATTTCAATGATGTCACTGCAAGCCTGCAGGTGCACCAGTATCCCACAGTTGTTGTTTGCTTGACTAATCCCAGCCTGCACTGGGCTTCAGCCAGGTTCTTCACCTCTGAGTTTAACCAACTCTGCTCCATCTGTTCTTTGAGCAAGCACTGTTATGGGCCGAGCCACTCAGGAACCCCCTTCTTTTTAACTGTTTTTGAAGAGACTAGAGGTTCCAGAATAGTCCAGAAATATTCCTGATTCCCCAACTTTAAAACAAGCAGTTCTGCTTTACCAGTGATGATAAACAAAAGACATTCTAGACTAAATGTTCCACCCTGAGTGAAACAACAGCTGTTAAAGGGTTTAATTGCCATTTATTACAGGTTATCCCCTGGCTGAATTTCTTTGCATGTTATTTAGATGTTATTGTATGCTGTAGTTTACTTGTCAGTTTGATAGAAGAACACCTGTAATAGGTATTATCTGGAGGTTTTCTGAAAATTTTCATTATTTTTCAAAGGCAGACTGTGTCTGAGCTGGGCGAGAAGGACCTGCCTGAGTTGCGGAACAAGCTCCAGAATGTAAACCGTGATATAGATCGTCTGAAAAATGACATTGAGGAGCAGGAGACCCTCTTGGCCAGGCTGATGTCTGAAGAAGAGACAGCGAAGGCTTGTCTTCAGGACATCTCTCTGATGGACAGATACCTGGTAACCTTCAGCTTTTCAAAAGAACACTATTGCGCATGCCATGGACGTGCATATTGGCATGCTGATGCTCGTTAGGCTACGTGATTCATTTCTTGCAAATGTTGTGCTGTGTAATGCAAAATTCCATTGAGATGATGTGCAAATGTGGTCTGACCTCTGATGAAAAGCAGTGACTTTTTTTTCTATCGAAAATCACCTCTTTAAGTTTGCTCTGCCCTTCATGGTATCAAACATTTTGTTACTTAGTAAAAATACAGTGCCAGTTGATGATTCACAGGACTATTAAAAAACAGTTGCCCTTTAGTTAATTATAATTCTCTTACTGTTTCCCGTAGCACTTCTAGCAATTATTAATTATAGTGCATGTTCTTTGTCAAAAGTGTTAAGGGATTACACTAGCAGCTTTAAAAGAAAATAAATATTCCTTTATTTAACAAAATGAGAACAAAGTTTCGTTGACAGTGATGCCTTTGATTTGTCCGTACAGTAGGACATTCACTGGAGCAATCTGAATGAAGTACCTTGCTCAAGGGTTCGCAAGCACTGTCCCATAGTATCCACATTTGTACTCATCACCCCCTGGTTTGCTGTCTGGAACCCTGACCACTTCAACACTGCTGCCTAGTGCCATGCCATGCATGTTTATAGAGGTCTTTTTATAACCTGTAGTAGTTCAGGTGGGTAGCTGCGTCAGCATGCGTAGGCTGCAGGTGAAGAAGGCTCCACGCCCAAAATGTTGTGTTTTCTTTCTTCTTTTTTCAGCATGGAATAAACCTATTAACTTGTTCCTTTTTATAACCTGTTCTACTTTTCTAGATGGATTTGAAAGATGTGGAACGGAAAATTGCCCAGCAGGCAACGAAACTGCAAGGCATTGATTTGTCCCGCACAGTGCAACAAGTCAATCAGGAGAAACAGGAGACGCAGCACAAACTGGACACAAGTGAGCTCACTGTGCTCCTCACTCATATTATCATCCATCTTCCTTAGAGGGTTGCTTTAATCTGTATCGGAAAGTTTAAAATCTTAATATTTCTATATTTGTGTTAAGATATGTTATATGTTTGGTTTATTTTTGTTAATTTCAGACTGTGATTTGTGTCTCTACGAATGAAGATTTTTTTAAATCTCCTTTTTAAAATTGATTTATTAATTATTAAAATATTAATTTTGAAACTCAGTGTTTGAACAAACTTTGAAGAAAGTACTGTAGGTTCTTATTATGGTCCATCTTGTTATGTGTAAGGATTCTGTTGTTTTCATTTGTTTTCTTTATTAAGGATATTTTTTAAATGGCTTAGATTGGTTGTATCTAGAGGTCACAAAGTATCATGCTATAAGAGAGGACATCTTTAAATCTTTATAAGTGATTATTAATGAATGGGTACAATGTAAAAAAATAACATTGTTTATGTAATTCTTCCATAATATTCTCTTTTTTTAAGCCTCCAGCAAAATTGAATTGAAACGAAAGCTAATCCAGGACCAACTGGAGCAAATCCAGCTCTTGAAAAGCAGCATTAATGAAACGCGCGCTGAAAAACTGCAAATTTCCAGTAATATGCAGCGCCAGCAGCAGTTGGAGGAGCAATGTGTAGATTTTTCTGCAGAGATCCAGTCCTTACATAGAGAGATTCGGGTACATTAAGTCATTTACTTTCTTGTATTATAAATTAAATGTACATTACTGTACATTAAATGTTAAAACTATGCACATTAAAGGAGTCTATTGAGTTCTTTGCTTCAGAAATGTCAAGGGATCTGCCTATCCCTAAAATAACAAAGTCTGCTTGATATGCCACAAAGTTTATGTCTGATAATAAAAAGTCTTATTTTTTCATTGTAAAATGAATAAATAAGACAAAAGAATGTCTGTCAGAGAGAGGGTACGTAGTGTGAGTGTAATACAGTCTAGGACAGATGAAAAAGTCGCCTACATAATAATGTATGTAGAAGGTAATCGTCTGGAGTTTAGTCATCAAGATTATCATCACAAATACTAAATGGCATCTGTTGTTCTGTGGAAGCTTTTTAAAGTATCGTGTTTTCACACCTAATTTTTTTATATTGACTAAACTCAGAGCAAAGAGCACTGCCATCTAAAATTACTGACATTAACAAATGGAAAAAAATGTTTTCTTTTGCTTCTAAAAATGGAAAAAAGGGGTTAGGTTAGTAGTGTTTCAATGTCTTATAAAGTACTAATATCTGTAGTTGTGTATTGTTCAGGTTTTTCATACAGGTTTCGTAACACCTCTTTGTCCTTTCCCAGCTGACAGCAGTATGGTGCTGCTGGCTTTATGCATCTTTGCCTGCATTGTTTAGGTGCAGTTTAATCTACTGATTGCTTCCTAGACTACATAAACTGCAGGGCTGACCCTTGAGATTTTAAATAGCCCTTTTCATTGACACTTCATGTCTGCATGCATGCTTCCACTGGTATTCAGGTTACTTTTCAGTTGTCATATCTAGAGCAAGACATGGTACCATGAAGCGGCCTTCATTTCCATCAACTGAAGTATTAGTTTTTTTAATATAAAGTGGCTCTTTATATATCATGTTAGGGTTTTGCACCTTTTCCACTGGTGCAAGTGTCTCGTTCTGTGTGTCCCCCTGCAATGGACTGGTGTCCCATCCAGGGTGTATCCCGCCTTGCACCCATTGCCTATCTGGGTCGGCTCTGGCTCCCCTGTGACACTGTATAAAGTAATGCAGTTAGAAAATGGATGGCTGGATTATGTACTTATTGATAATTGAGTTTGAATTAATGACTTTTATCTGTGAGATATTGATAGTGGTAAATCCAGTACTTTGATAGGAGTTATTTATACTACCATCAGCTCAGCTGGACATTCAAACTTAATCTATTAGCGCAGTCTTTATAGTGTTTTTTAATATGATTAATACACTTCTATTAGGATATTTAACACACATGTTGTAAGTAGTGTTTTGGGATAAATTAGTATTTTGCATAATGCACATAATGAAAACTTGAGGACTGTTCAATCACATAGGTCACAGGATGTTTTGCATCTGTTACAGCTGAATGGCATTATCCTCTAGTTACTAGTGTGATGCTTCTTTTCTTTAGGAAGCCAAAGAACAGTTGTCGCCTCTTGCAATGACCCTGGAGAAACTGCAGCAGGAGAAGCAGGAGCTCATAGAGAGACGAAGGCAGAAAAATGAGGAAGGACAAGAAAAGGTCTGGATTAGTAATTCAATTTCATTTCATAAGATTTCTAAGTGATTATAAGCTAAATATGAAATGTAAAAAAATTGATTTGTTTCTTTTTTTATAATGATATGATTGACATTAACCTATACATTGATTTTTCTTAAGAAGGTTATTTCGGACACTGAGGGATTTATGTTTTTTTTTCAGATTAATGCCATTAAGGAAAAGATCAGGAACATAAACATCTGTGATAAAGAAATTGAGAAGTATGTTAAAGAGGGGAAGGATGAATACAAAGAGGTAATGCTGTCGTGTAGTTTTGGTTTTTGAGCTCATGTTCAAAATCAAAAACGATTAACCAAACTTGTAATGAGAAAAATGTGCATGTGTTGTAGCAAAAGGAGGTAGAACTGCAGGAAACAAACACACATCTCCATGAAGCCGAAAAACAAAGAGAGAAGATCAACATAGAAATGGGAAATATCAGGCAAGACATTGATACTCAAAAGGTAAGAAAGCAACATGACTGCTTACTGTTGCTTCTGCAGAACAACTTCAGAATGAAGTGCTATATTCAGATTAATCAGATCCTGTTGGCAAAACAAATGCAAGCATAGAGTGTAGTGTGAGTTATAAATGTCCATCATATCTAAAATAAGTCTTTAAGCAATACGATTAAATTGTATATGTTGTTCATTACTGGCAATGCCCTTATATATTTACTGTTCATAATGTGTCAAGTGCTTAGTCAAGTATGTGCCTTCTGAAATGCACCTAAAATAAATCTGAATCATCTGCTTTATGGAGGTGGTATTTTCATTTTTGTCTCAGTTTTTGCCTCTGTAGAAGCTGTAGAGAAACAAAAAAGTTAGCCTTTTTATTTTTCCAGATCCAAGAAAGATGGCTCCAGGATAACCTGACTTTAAGGAAGCGAATTGAAGAGCTTCAAGAAGTCGCTGAGAAACGAAGGGCCCTGATAAAGGAAATGGGAGACATGCAGGTCATGCAGCTGAGGAAGTAAGAAAGACTTGGAATGCAGATCGATGCCTTTTTAAAAAAAAATGTCACAGTCTGACCCCCTGCCATAAATAAACATGATCACAACAGGATTGTTTTTTCGTTGACTGTTCAGTGAACGGAAGGAGGTGGACAGCAGAATTGAAGACTTGAAGAAGAATCGCAGCGTAGCACTGGGCAGGCAGAAGGGGTTTGAGGAAGAGATCCTGCGGTTTCGGAAGGAGCTGCGGGAGGACGGGTATTGTGACGCGGAGGAAAAGTTCAGAGAGAAGATGATAGTAATGAGAACAACTGAGCTGGCCAACAAGGACCTGGACATCTATTACAAGACACTTGATCAGTAAGTATAACTAGACACATAAGGGTCTGTATTTTATGTGCTTGGCAGAAAAAAATAACAAAAGGTCATTTTCCAGGTATCCTAGTGATATGTACTGTCCACTTTAACCATACTGTTTTCTCTAAGGGGATATCCAGAGTTATATCACTTGCTTTACAGTTACTCGTGATTTGAATTACTCAGATGAAAGGTCACTGATGTTACTCAAGTGATTTAATAGATAGTATTGTGGTGATGCAGTTTTTCCTGGTGATTTTTATTTCTGTGGACTTTACATTATTTATAAACTTATTAACATTATATACTTCCTAGCTTTTTTAGGACTTTGACAGAAAAGCAGACATTGCAGTACAAATATAATTAATATATTGTTTTGTTAGTTATCATAGAAGTGACTTTTTCCAATTGTTACCCATTAATTTTTCCATCCTAGATGTGGTGGTCTTTTCTTATTAGTAACAGAATGAGATTTTATATGTGAAAATAAATGTGTACACTTTTAACATTTCACATGCTGGTTGATGCATTTGCAATTTTTTTTATAATTGTGTAATCTTATGATCAGTGTTTCCATAATCACAGCCTAAACTTGCAGTGTAATATGTGTCTATTTTGCTTTATCAAAGCATCTAGACTAGATTGACTATATATTTGCCAAATATAGGTTCTCAAACCATGCTTTGCATAGTGTACAATATGTGTACAGGCATATGTGTATTTTTTGTATTTTTTGTTTTCTTTAGTAAATAAAAAATAAAGAATTAAAAATGATGATAAGGTCATCAGAACAGTTGTTGAGCAAAAGCAAGTACATTGCGGCCTCTTATCTAATAGGAAGTGACAGCATTACTTACTGCGAGCACGCAAGATAAAGATCATATTATGAACACCAACACTGTCAGCTTCAGTGCACCCAGAATAGTCAAACTCAGTCTTACCATGATGTCTTTTTGGAATGACTGTTCTTTTTTCCATCAATCACTTCACTTCCCTGTGGGCAGTTTCAACTGGCATAACATGAATAATGATGGGGAATTTCAATATCTAGTCTACACTGTAATTAAGTACATTATGTGATAAAGAATAAAGAAATAAAAAGACTGGTCTCAAAACTCAGCATGGAAATTGACACATGACATCAAAAAATAAATGTAAGATGTACATATTTTTTTCTGTGGATCCAAACTTTTAGTAAGACATGGACAGTAAATTAATTTGACCTCCAAGCTTGAGAGTGGATGTGGTCTCTGCAAGATATAATCTCTGCATGTTGTTTTTTTTCAGGTATTTTGTCTTCCTGAAAGCATTCTGCTGATTCATCTCACATTTGTTATGTGTTTGCAGAAATCTGTAATGGTAATAGCTAAAGTGAACAAAGGCATTGATAAGGACACTTGAGTTTCCTTTCTTTTTCAGTAGTTCATGAACATCATGTAGGGAGTTTCCATGCTCACTAAGATCAGTGTTGGTTCACTTTTATTTGCTCAAAGTTTAAATATGCACATTTTTAATCCATGTTAAATTTCTATATTTCTGAACATAAAAGTAAGAAGGATTTACAAATTAAAGGAACCACTTCATCCAAGTTGCAGGTTTGGTGACGAAGACGTCCTTTAAAAACATAGCTGACACCTTAATACTCCTGTTTTGTTCCTGGCACCCTTAATGCTATGTCATGAACTTTTTGGATTTTGTTTCCCTCACACAAGAAAAATAATTGCTTGTGATTGAATTGTATGTATTTCACATCAGAGGATGCTAAAGCTTTTCACATAAAAAAAGGACTCACTTCATATAATACAGAAGTGCAGCACCCACCTGGGACACATAGCAAGCGTGTGCCAGCAGTCCCACTACACACTAGATCAAATAATTCACCAACTGAACAGAGGGGGAAATTTAGACTAGACTAGAAGCACAGTTTAGCTAGGGCACTGGAGTCACAGCCCCACTAACAGTACCATAGGATTTTTAATGTCCAACTACTTAAAACCTCAATTTAATGTCTGACATTAAATTGTCCCTTGCAGCAGCAGTGTCCCTTGACAACAAAGTGGGGGCATTGGTTTGAAAATTGTGTTCCATAAGGAAAGGTGCCACCTACTGGTCCACTACTGTCAATTACAGCAAAAACCTCATTTTCCTTAACAGGCTCCTATCCCATACTATGACTTGCTATGATTCTAAGATCTAACAAGATCAGTTTAAATTTCAGACAGGATACAGCATCTGTACCTTGTGAATGAGGTGTCAATGTCCATGTTTAAGCATTGTAGTGATACATGTAGTGTAGCATGACTTACAGTCCTGAATATTTCATGAACTCTGTATTAGCAGTACATGATTTGTGATTATTATTCCACATCACGAAAGGTTTGTTTCTAATCATGCCTGAAATGAGTCCTGGTAAACACCCATGGTTCCTTTTCTGTTCTACAGACATTGAATATGTGGAGATTCCTCTCATTAGAGGAATTCCTCTCTTTGTTTTTGTACACACTGTTGGAATGATTGTAATTAGATTTTTTTTGTTTATTTGCACCATCAAATTTCTCCTATAAGTAATTTAAGGATTAAAAGTATGTATATGTAGTATGTACTGTATCAAAATCAGTTGCTCATTGCACATCATGAAACAATAATAATGGCTAATCATATCAATATTGCATGCAGTGATCTTCCGTCCTGTAAAACAGTAATTACAGGTATTTAATGCAAAGCATTGGATAACCTCACTATAGGTGAGATCAATAAAAAGTTTATTTGATGGGTTGCTTTGAAGCCATTCTGCAACACTAAAGGGTATAATCAAATTAAACCTACTTTTTCCCAAAATTTTGCTCAGAAGAATGTTTAAAATTTAAAAGATAAGATGTAGTTGCATTGCATGCATGTGTACTGTAAAACCTCACTTCAAAGGCATGTCATTTTTTGCTATTATTTTAAAACTAGCACCACCTAGTGTTAGAAAAAATGTTCAATTAAAAAAACATCCTGGTAGAGGTGATTTTGTCGTTTGTATTCTAATCGGTTATTTCTGATTCCACAGAGCAATAATGAAGTTTCACGGTATGAAAATGGAAGAGATCAATAAGATTATCCGTGACTTATGGAGAAGTACTTACCGTGGACAAGGTCATTTATAAACTTACTTGACTTTTAAAAATGGTTCAATTACATGACTGTGTCAGAAACATTTGACCACTGTTCACTTTTTTAATGCTGTATGTTTTGATCTGAGGTATCAGTGTCCGTGTTTAGTTATTGTAGTGTAACATTGTCCTGAACCGACAGATTTCATGAACTCTGTATTAGCAGTACATGATTTGTGTTTATTATACCACATCACCAAAGGTTTGTTTCTTTTCATGCCTGAAATGAGTCCTGGTAAACATCCATTGTTCCTTTTCTGTTCTACAGACATTGAATATGTGGAGATTCGCTCTGATGTCGACGAAAACGTATCAGCTAACCTTAAGAGGAGAACTTACAACTACCGAGTTGTGATGGTTAAGGGTGACACTGCACTGGACATGAGAGGGAGATGCAGTGCTGGGCAGAAGGTAGGGTCTAGTGATGTAATAGCTTCATTCATATCATCTGTAAATGTACCACAATGTGGATCATATTTCTAAAACCATATTTAGTCAAAGAGTTTTGACATGGCAACAAGATGCAGTTGCATAAACAAACTGTTACTAGCTTGGACTGGAAGTTAGTAATGAATATTCTGGCAAGCAAAGAAAGACTGCACAGTCTGCAGGTATGTTTTTTGTCAAAATTGACTAATTAACCTTTTAGGAAACCGGTAAATATTCTGCGAAAGGGTTGTGCTGAAGAATCGCTTTTGGAATCTCAACATCAGTTTAGTTGTTGTCAGCAACATTGAAACAAATCTTTGAAATGTAACATCATTTTGCAATAGATGCAAAAGAACCTATTCGATTTTATGTAGCATCTGCTAATTATTTGTATTGTCGCAAAAACTGTTGGTTTAGAAATGTATTGCAAAAATCTATTAACATTAAAATTGAGATATTTGGTATATAGCAAAGTACTGTACTACAAAACCTGTTTCCTCTCAGTACGTAGATTAGCATCAGAAAATAGGAGATACCAATCAGGTCATCATAATCATGAAAGAGGAGCATTTTGAGGGAAATCAAGACTTTCAGTTCTTGGAATTACCAAATAAGTACAAGTTCCTGACATTGTGGGTCAACATTATGTCAGTTGTGTGTCTCATTCAGCATTTTACTTTCACATTTTGGTTATATTGCATATTCATTAATAACTGAATGAACTGAAGATAGTACTTACTGTGTGAGAGAAGGTTTGTAGAATTGTCATTCCTTCCGGACAAATAGACATTGAACACGCACTGCCTTCACATTTGAGACCTGTGCATTTATTACTTTGTTACTATATAAATATTGGCTATAATCTCAGGAAAATGCATCTTTTTCTGGTGGGTTTGTAATTGAAAATTCAAACCATATCCTAAAGGAAAATACACTGAAATATAAAATCCTTCACATATCCAATATTTTTGACATTATTGAATCTGTAATCTCTTCGTGAGTTTTTTTTACTAATTTTGTGTGTTGCTGCAAGAAGATGAGGACACAACTAACCTTATCCATTTGTAAAACCTTCAGGATATATTACTTTTGGTACATTCCATGTGAACTGTCCAGCAAGCCAAAAGCACTTACTTTTTTTAAAGAATGTGGTTCTTAATTTTTATTTATGATAAATCAACTTCCCTATCCTATCTGAGTTGCCTAATTTAAAAGTGATTACACATTGACTTGAAAGGGCTTCTGGTGTATCCTTCACTTAAAAAAACAAAGGAAAATAGTCTTAAAAATCAACCATGTCTACTTTTTTCATTTAATTTGGTTACATGTCTATTATTTGAGTTTACACAAGTGAATTCTGGCCGTTTGAAAATCTTTAATGATATTGTGTACCTCGGTGTTATCAGATACTGAATCCTTTTTGTGTATTTTGTTAATAACATTCACTCCATCTTCAGGTACTTGCTTCTCTGATCATCAGACTTGCTCTTGCTGAGACCTTCTGCTTAAATTGTGGGATTCTTGCTCTGGATGAGCCAACTACTAATCTGGACCGTGAAAATATTGAATCTTTAGCCCATGCCTTAGTAGAGTAAGTACACATGATGTTTTAGGTGTTTTTTACAAATATCCAGTGTCATTGCTTTGGTTTTCCCCTTTCAATACTATATTAAATGAAATACCTTTCTTTTCTATAGCTCGTTTCATCTCAAAGAATCCTAAAGGGCTTTACATACATAGAGCAGGACCCACAGCTTCTATCACCATTCTGCTCCAGCTTGCCCTCTACACAACAGATCAGATGGTGAAGTCATGAATTACTGACCAGGTCAATTTTGCTTAGCTGCTGTAAACTGATTGCAGAGTACAGTTTATATTAGGCTTATTTATTTTAGTTTCACAGTAAAATTAAAAATACATGAAAAATTACACACTTTTTAAATTTACCTAAGGTATAATAAAACATAGTAGTTGTACTTACATGTCTGTGCTTAATTTGTGTTTTTGATGATTTACCAAGACAATCTGTCTTGTCTCGTACCCCCAGAAAGGACATCAGGGGTGTGTGCACCCCAGGTTCAGAACCACTGGTCTAGGGCAAGGTTTTCCAGTTATGGTCCTGGTCCTCTGTCTCTGCTGGTTGTCATTTAGATTTGAACTGTCAGTTAATTACACTTAATTGCATCAATTGCTTGAGTTCTGTGTTCTGCATCCCTTTTTATAGCGCAAGTCCTAAAAATAACTACTAAACGTGTATTGCTGCCAGTAAAGACAGCAAATGGAACACTGCTCAAAACTGATTCAAATAGTTACTTGCTCATAGCTTTCCAAACAACTCTGAATTGATTATCTAAGGATGTTCATACAGAGGTGGAAATAACATTAAGATGTGGCCTTTATGCATGTACCCATTCGTAAATTGCCACCTCATTGATCAAACAGTAAAGTTAGGTGAGAGGAGTCCGGAAACCCATTATGTTCATGTTCCCACAAAAATTCACACTCACTTGTAACAGTGTTCTTCCTGTTTGTGAACTCTGTTGTGCTTAGTGTAAATTAATCAAATAGCCTTTAAAGAATTAATCTAATCTAAAAAAATTGGCCAGAAGCCATATCACCCTGCAATTCACTACCGGCAACCCACTGAAACTTTGGTGTGAGTCTGGTTAATACCTGGATGGGAGACCTCTTGGGGAAAAACTAAAGTTGCTGCTGGAAGAGGTGTTAGTGGGGCTAATGGGGGGGGTGCTCACCCTCCAGTCTATGTGGGTCTTAATGTCCCAGTATAGTGATGTTACGTCCCAGTGTGTGTTCTGTGTGTGTTTTTCTGTTATGTCCACACTGCGGACCCTTGATTGTTCTCCCTTCCCCATTGGCCCACCATTACACCACACTTTCAGTTAATGTCATCATCAATTAGCTCTCAGCCAATCAGAACACATCTTATTCAGCATATAACATGGAGGTTTTCAGCGAGGAGAGGCCTTTCGTTTGACTTCGGTCCCGTTTGGTTATCGCTTCGCTTCACTTCTGGTTATTGCTTCGGCTTCGTTTGTTGGTTTGTTTTGCTTTGTGTGTGTGTATTTTCGTATAGCTTCGGCTTTGTTGTTTTGTTGGTTTTTTGTTAGTTTCTTTGTACTTTCGTTTGTTTATGTGTTCATCCTTGTTTTGTCATTACCTTGCCCCAGTGTTACATGTTCAACTTCTGTGTTCTTTTGTACCCTGCTCCTGTTTTTACTCTTGTTTTCCCTTATTTGTCTTCCTGGTTCACTTGTGTTTTTGTGTGAACTTTTGTATATAAGGTTAGTTTAGGTTGTTGGGTACACTTACACACTTAGTTGATTTTGTATTAGTACACTAGTTTAGTACGGGTGAGTGCCATTTGTCTTGTATGGTTTTGGGTAGTCAGTGCAGGTTAGCTAGGGTGTTGAAGACGCCGAAGACCGTGTATTTCGGGTTTTCTTTTGTAGTCAGATTAGCTTTCCCTCACTGTCCTAGCCAGCTCCAGCTTTGTTTGTTATTTTCTTTCCTTTGGCACCACTCTAGTTCCTTACCCTTCTTATCACGCTTCCTAGTCCCTCACCAAAACCCCCCTGCTTCCAAAAGAATTATCCTAAATGTTACACCCCTTTTCCCCTAGACACTTGGGGTCATAACAAGTGACATGGACACTCTACTCTAAAAAAGGCACCTTCCTTTGGATGAGACTTAAAACCGAGGTCCTGACATTAAAAATCCCGAGGCATTTCTCAAAAACAATAGGGGTGTAACCCTGTCATCCTGGACAAATTTCCCATTGGCCCTTACCAATCGTGGCCTCCTCATAATCCCCATCTACGAATTGGCCTCATCACTCTGTTCTCCTCCCCACTGTTAGCTGAAGTGTGGGGAGCGTCCAGGTGGATGCTGCACATTGGTGGTGGTGGAGGGGAGTCCCCATTACCTGTAAAGCGCTTTGAGTGGAGTGTCCAGAAAAACGCTATATAAGTGTAAGCAGTTACATTCTGAAATAAATTAAAATTAGCTTTCATTTGCCTCACCTGCTAAAAATAAATAAAGATGAAGTATTCTCAGAAAGTTTAAAGCTGCTCAGTTAGTCAGATAAAGTCAAACTATATACAGTACAGTGCTTATTTTCTATGTTCTGTGTTTTTTCTTTAAATCATTTGCAGCAAAAACAAGAAAAAATTATGTGAATGTGAGCTCAAATACTATGAAATAGGAAACAGTTTCTAATTGAACATGTTTTTAAGAAGAAGCATTCAGCCAAGCTGTCAGAATTTGTGCCCTAGCAAAATATAACCTAGCAGTACATATTTTCATAAGAATAATTTCTGCAAATGAAAACACCCAAGTGTTTATTTCAGTCTCCATTTAGCCTTGCAAGATACATTTTTTATATGCCCTTAGATCTGCTCGTCCTTGTGCCTGAAGACCGAATGTAGGCTTTGCTGAGATGACTCGATGATGATGTTGAAATCATGGAATCATTACTGAGAATGTGCTGTCTGGGGTTCAGTGGCACAGTTGCACCAGTTACACTGAAAAAATCCATTAGCAGCATATTCACATGTATACTTTGTATAAATCTTCTTTGTGCACAATTAAATTGGATAAGCTGGTGTAAGCTTCCTCTTAGAGTAAGAGAAAGTATTCTTCCATACTGCAATTGCAACCAGGACTCCCGACCAGCTTGTCTAACTATATATGATCTATAGATAGGTGTGCATGGCTGGAGAAAGGTGCATAAAATAGAAATATCCTAGTAAGGTTCCACCTAGAATATTACAACATATTCCAACATAGAATAGCCATTGGCATCAAAGATGTCACTAACAGTATAAACATTTAGATCTGGGTGGCTAAGTAAAAAGGGCTGAAAATAAGGTCTGGCTTTTACTTCTGCTCTGGACAAATGCTATATGTCAAACTCACACCACAGGTGGGAAGACAGGATTTTTTTTGCTTACAGTGCATGAACAGATCAAAGGCTGCTGACATAGTGGTTGCAGTGATAATTTATTCCTGCAGTCTTGCTTTCTGCACTGGAAAGATTGGTATTGTAGTACTTCTGCTACATTTGTGCATTCTAGATTCTTCTAGGTTCAAAAATATCACATTTCGCACATTAAGGAGATTTCAGTATGAGATAATGAAAATCACTATTGAAGGTTTAGAAAGATCAAAAAGGTTTTGTAAAAGATGAAAAAGAAACTTGTCATTATGGTTATTACTGGATAGTAACCTATTTTTTTAAAGGTGTAAATACTTCAACACAAATCATTGCCCAATAAAATAACAAATGTTTTGTTAGGATTAGAGTATGCATAAATTAAAATTGTAATCCAGAGTATTTTAGCTACTGTTGATATGTAGGAATGTAAATTTCACCATTATTTATACTTCTTTAATTTTTATTTGCATTTACTTCCCAGTGTCAGGGAGCAAGGTAGGTAGAGAATTAGGTGACCCTCTCTCCTAATTAAAATGTAAACACTGAAAATTATATACATTTGTTTTGAACGGTGTTTTATAATAAAATTGCAGATAGTTATAGACATTTTGTCAGTGATGTGCAAATCCTAAACGGAAAGACAAAGCAAATCTATGGGCAGTGATAAGGATCAGCTGGAGAGCTGAGCAGCTTATATTTGCACAATTGTCCTGTGAAGTGGATTGATAAAGCTGCAGGTTGAGGAGCACTGAGCTAGGGTTTCTTCAAATTTTATATTTTTAAAAAGTATCCTTTTAAAAATTGTGCTTAAATTTTAAAATCTGATTTACGTCAGCAATACATTCAGAAACCGTGATGCTCTCTGGGCACAGATTGAGTCCTATGGCCAGACATTGTCCACCCAGCAGTGATTGCAGTCCTCTAGCTCCACTAATAGCAGAATTCCTTTAGGTATATGATGGGATCCTCTCATCCTAATCAGTGATGGCTTGTTACTTGCCGGGTGTCCGAAAGTTTGCAGTGACCTTACGTGAAAGATGTTCTGCTCTTCCAGTGGGTTTCAACTCCCCTGCCTGAGGCTCTGTAGAGTCCTCGGGTCATCAAAACTGAATGGCTTACACACTCATAGGTCTTAATACTGGTGATTCTAAAGCAAGTGAGTATAACTCACTAACATTTCATGCTCAAGAGCTATATCAGGTTTGTGAAGCTGCATCCAAGCCAGCTCCAGGTTTGATTTTTTTTATAGAGGTATTTCTGGTTTAGGTATTGTTTTTGAGGTAATTCACAATTCCTACCAAAAACAGGAATTGCAAAATGTCATCTAACTGTCATAAAACTGTATGTGTATCTCTTTCAGGATAATTAAGAGTCGTTCCCGTCAGCGTAATTTCCAGTTGTTAATCATCACACACGATGAAGACTTTGTGGAGCTTCTGGGTCGGTCAGAGTACGTGGAGCATTTCTACAGGATTAAAAAGAACATTGACCAGTGTTCAGAGATCTTGAAGTGCAGTGTTGCATCCCTGAACTCTTATCTTCATTAGCCAAAATGCCCATTGACCATCCAAACAAACTACAAAATGATTCACTAAAACCCCGCGTGAAAATGACTTCAGTTAACATTGCTCACAAATGTTCAAGAAAAATAGTCAGATTTTTCAACAGTCTCTTAGAAAAAGCTTTATAAGAGTGAATGTATTGTGAATACCAATTTCTGGATTAAGAAGATATTACATGTATTAATGTTGGGCTTTGAAATGGAAATGATGTTATGTGCATTAGTTTCTGTTACATTTTGCCTACCTTCCCAAAGAAGGTAAAAAGATTAAAGTACAAATCTCAACTGTTAATGCAAACAATTGTAGTCTTTACCTTAGTAATATAAAAGCAGATGCAGTATTTGTGATATGCTAGTCTCAATTTTCTTCTAACCTAATCTAATAAAAGACATTCTACTAAAGGCTTAATGGTTTGAAAGAACATTTTTAAAAGCGCGTTCCTTTGAAACCATTGCAGCACTGATTGTCTGCAGAGCTGATTTTTGAAAGATAATTTGTGTACTTGCATAAAAGATCAAAAAGGTTATAAAAATGTTATTCTATATGTTGTTTAATATTCTTTGTTGGAGATTACAGAGAATAAGAAATATATATGCATGTAATATGCATGTGATTCTTTTTGAAATAAAGCATAGAAAGTCATGAAGCTTGTAGTCTCTTGTTTATAAGGTAAGAACATTGTTCTTGAAGTGAATTTCCTGCCATCAGCTGTGCTTATCTTTTCTTAATGCAGATCAGAGGTACTTGAGAATAATTTTTTTTAGATTAAGTAGTCTTTTTTGGTAAAGTGCAATAAAATTAAATGATGCACCTTTTTCTGTTTTATAATAAATGTTATATATTAAAATTAAGTTATGCATGGTACAAATGGGAATATATATATATGTTACTTTTAGTTTAATTGTGTTATCAAATATAAATGTTTTATGGTATTTTCTACATCCTGTCTCGGATCTAACTTTGTCCAATACCAGCCAAACTTACATTATTAAAAATGGATGGATTTATGTTAGTTACATGTCCCATAATGTCTTAGTTCACAGGAAGCGCAAGAGGAGCTTCTTTGCCATAACAACAGAATTGATTGAAAGTTCCTGTGTAGAGAGCTCGCCAGTTCTGATGAGATGTGGTCATAGAGTTGGATCAGGTCTACAGCACGAGCAATTGTGCAAAGCAAAAATAGAAACCTTAACAGAAATCAAACACATCTCCCAGATAGAAATGCTAAAATAGCAACAAAAAAATTTAACAAAATAGTCTCACATGCATTAAAAAAGGAAAATGTACTGTATGTATCGGTTGGAATACTGTTCATGTGCAAATGGAATATGATACCGGCAATGTGCATGTGTGAATTTAAGATCGCACTTTATACTTTATACACATGGCAGCAAATCCCTTATTGCAGAAATGCTATGGCTTAGAAGTGTGACTTCCGAATGGTGCCTAATTAAATCTGATTTTTATGCCTTCATCTCAGTCTGGGCTGCTATTTGTGTTATTATGCATCATTTATATTTTTTCAGTATATTTTACAATTAAACTTTTAATCATTATTTTAAGCAGACAACCTGTCATACTTTGGGTTGGTAGTACATTGAGATGTACATGCTTAATGTCTTACAGTGAGGCCTTTTGAGATACGTGAAGGTGTAGATTTGTCTTACAGCATGATGGCATGGTGTGTAGCACTGCTGCTCCACCCCTCCAGAAACAAGGTTTGATTCCAGCCCTTGCTGCCTGTCTCTGTGGATTTTGCATGCTATCCATGTTTTCAAGTGGGTTTCTGCCATTTCCTACCACCTCCCAAAGACATGCAAGATAGGTTTGTCTACATTGGTTCATTGGGAAGTTTATCCTCATGAGAAAAGCATTTGGGTTCTCCACCTCTTTACTTAGATATGTGGATTTTAGTTATTTTTACAACAAGTAGTGCTTATGAAACTAGAGAGAGACTGATTTATCTAATATTCTGTATAACTATATTAGAATATTATATTGTTCTGCAGCTTGCAAAAAAATAACACTCTGCAGAAGAGAGACTGATAATGCTATTTGTTTCTGGACCTTGTAAAGAGTCAAAAGAATGGACATTGTGCCGTAGTAAAAAGGCTGGGTTGGTTTGGCCTACATAGACTTGATGGTGGAGGATTTCACTTTCTAAATCTGACTAGCACGCCAGCCTTAAATATCGTACTTCCTAAATTCTGTAAAACCAAGTAAGGATTTTTTTAATGCATAATTCAAATTTATAAGTCATAGATAATGTCCAGATCTATTAGGTTTCTTGCCTTAGACCATAGACTCTGTTGAATATCTTCAGGTAACACATTTGAACAGCACACTTCAATGCACCAATGCTCATTGTAGTTTAAAGTACCAATCAACTGATAAGAATCAAAAGTTGTTTGTTCTCGTTACCACAGTCTAGATTTGGACGACTTTGATCTGATCAATATTATTTCACCTCAGATCTAATGATGATATATGTTAGTCAACAGTTTCGTTGCTCTTATCAAACTATATTTTGCAGATACAGATATACATCAATGTAAAAGACACTATAAATTTGGAATATGCTTTTAAGTCATATAGAAGAAATATCTGATAGCAATTAATGGCCTTATAGTTGCTTTTAAAGGTAAAGAGATGAGTCACGTCTTATGTAACAAAAGGTTCCTTCTATCACTTCTTTAAAAGGGGCTCCCCTCCGTCTTTCTCATCAGTACTGCCTGAGGTAAGAGGCAGAGTCTTCTCTGAAATCATGAGGTTTGTAATAACATCTGTAATTGTTTGCTTCTTCATTGCTGCTGCAGAGAGTCACCAAAATCTCAGAGTAAAGGAAATTCTTAAAGCTGCTTCCTTTATTAAAACGGTAAGCCCATTGATTCTTAATGACATTTTTTGCCTTTTTTGTAACTATTATCAATATGCTAATTTATTTCTATTTCATATTTAGGATAACTGTGACATCTTTGTTCCAAATATATATGTCAACACTGGGGTAAGTGGCAAATTGCAAACACACAAGTTTTCATCAATATTCATCATTGCTTGGATGTAAATTTGCATCATGCTAAAAAGCGCAATAGTTTTGTCAAACAGATTTTTAGTGTAATGTAGCAGCTCAAACGCCATAACAAACCAAGGTTATAATCTGTGTGCCCTAAAAGAAGCATTGTTGGTGCAAAATTGATTTTTCTTAAGGTTTCTTCCAGTGGTGTTTACAGTACCAGGTTAGCAGAGACTTCCAAACTCTCAATTATTTTTAAGGTTCTGTGCTTGTTTCAAGCATCTAAAAAACTAAATAGAATTTCTTATCGCATGTTTTCAGTACATCTTCTTTGATTTATTCTGCACATTCTTCCCACACTGCTATTTAATGTAATTGTTTCTTTACTTCCTTCTTTGCTTTCCTACTATATTTCCAATCCTTATTGTAATTGTGTAATTCTGCTGTCTCCTCTCATTGTGTGCTTTCTCATTTTTTCCTTCAAAAAAATTGAATAGGAATTGAAGGAATTGGGGAATTCATTGTATTAGGTTAATACTCTGTAAATATTCATGTTAACAAATCACATAATTTTGAGTCCGAATTTGAAGCAAAAAATGGATTTGCTCCAGCATGTTTAGGTTTGTAAACCTCTCCGAAACAAACTTCTGATTTGGTTCTGCCTCATTGTGATCATTGTGAAGATTGCTGACTGTATAGACTGGGAGATGAGTGTGGGGATCTATCAGAAGGTGCTGGAGCCTGCAGTCAGGAAGGACAAGAGTCCTGAGTAGAACACAGTCAAGGGAAGACTCTGTAGTAGACGAGGTGTGTGCTTGTGTTTGTATGAACGCTAGGAAGAAAGTAATATTAAACTTTCTTTTTTGGCAGGTGCAAAAACTCAGTAAGCTTCTGTGTAAAGGAGTGAAGGCCTTGGCGAGAGCTGTAAATGCAAAGGAATGTGCCCCCATGAAAGAAAGCATCACAACCCTAATAAGAACTATGAAAACAAAGGTAATGACATTGCCGCATGTTCACTGCCATACCAGAATATTAGATGGTGCTACTAACAGCAGGTCGGTTCACCTCTGGAGAAGTGCCACACTTCAATTCCAGATGCTGGTGGAGATATAAGATCACTTTACTGGCCATATACAATTTCTTGTTTTAGGAAGTTGTCTTTTCACATACCCCAACTTGCTCCCCATGAGACACACAGATAGGGAAAGGAGCCTGGGGTCAGGGTGCAGGGTCAGCCATTTATATGGTACCCCAGGAGTATTTGGGGGTGAAGGGCTTGCTCAGAGGCCCAATGGAGTAGGATTCCTCTGCCAGCCGCGGGATATGATCCGGCAACCTTCTAGCCACAGGCGCAGATCCTTAGCCACAGAGCCACTGCTCTGCCCCTATATGGGAGCCAACAGCAGCTGATGCAGCTCTAAATAAGATGTGGGTAGTGGTTCAGCAGCTTCTTGAGATCTGAATTGCGGTTCCTGTCCTCGGTGTTTGTATCTGCCAACCTCTACCTCTACTTGTAACCCTGTACCTGAAAGATGCCTTAGACAGGTGCGAGAGGGGAGTCGTGTCAACATGCAGTGGAACAAGTAAAGGGGAAATCTCACCACTGAAAAGGAGAAAGACGAATTATAAGGTGGCATTGTGTCTCAAGTGTCACCTGAACAGGGCTCGGCATGCCAAAACATTGTTTCTACTTTCTACTACTCATTAGACACGTCTACTGTTGCTTCCAGTGATTCATGCATCAAAATCTCATCTTGTAGGAGGACACTTCCATCAGCCTTCTTTCCCAAAACATACAGGGGAAATGTTTCCAAGAGACATAAGGTGTTGGTCCATTATTGGGACGTTGGACAAGATAGTAACAATATGCGATAAGAGCAATTGTTCTGATAGTGCACGTTGAATTGAGATCGGAATTTTTTATGATTTTATACACACACACATACATACAACACATTCTTAGATTTGTCTGGCCTGTCTATTTAGCGCAAGCATGTGTCTGAACCGTGTGTAAGGAAGCAACGCTTTTTGGGAGGCTGCTCCATTAGCCAAGCTGGTGATCTTTTGGGGTCTGCAGGGAGCTGTATATTTGCTATCTGCTGAAAATAGGACTGGTGACATGTACGCTCAGTAGTGACTTTAATATTGCATTAAAGCTCTGACACTTCTTGGGTGTAATTAGGCTTCTGAGCGCTGAGGCCAAATTCTGGGCTATTGCTGAATACACTCCAGACCACAGAGTTTTTTTTTTTAGAAATTTTCTCACACTCCAGAATAAAAGAGATTAAAAGAGATTAGATACACAGAGACTGCAATGCTCTATGACAGAGTTCATTTGGTAAGCAAAACCATTTTTAATAATTAAGCGTGAATTCTTTAGATTAGATTTTTTTTCTTTTTCCTTGTTTCAGCACAATAGCATAATGTACTAGCGCAGTTACTATGCGTTTCACTCATTTTACCAGTGGCTAAACACATTGATACCTGGAACTCAGATTTTTGAAAGAGAACTGTCTATGTGCAATCAATTTTATTTATTTGTTTTTCTTTTCCTTTAGAATAGGAAGTGCAAAATGAAAAACAAAATTGAAATGAAGATGGTGGTTTTCCTGCACAAACTCACTGAAGACCTAAGGAACAGAAACAGCAAAACCAAGTTTTAGGCTCAAGAGCCTGTCTGCAAATCTGCACATTTTATTGTTTTAATATATGATATTATAAATGTTTGATTTATAATTTTCTTACTACTTCAGAAATATGTAATATACATTAAAAGGGTGTGACTGCTTTTAAATTACAGCAATATCCATTATTTAACATTTTCATAATTTTGTGAATATATTTTGTAATGGTTTCAAAAGACAACATGTTCCTTTTAGATTGTATCTTTGATGAAGATGTCGCATGGGTCCACTGTCATTATGGTTATTAATATTATTAAATTCAAATTGAGTTGAGTGTCTGCTGTCGATGGACATACCCAACTCAAATTTATAAATTGTCATTTATTTTACTTGCATTCATATGATCTACAGTCTTTGTTGAAATCTGCAACATAATTTAGTTCAATTGCACTGCAATATTATGAGGTAGAGGGCTTTACAATTTCTCCTGAGGGACCAAGAAGAATCCTTGGAAGAATGAATGAAAGGACCAGCTGGATCATGGATTTTATCAAAAACATCCCTGCCTATATTTATAAATGCAGTATCTGTAAAGGATGGAGGAGGATTAAGTTCTGGGAGGCACATATATATCTATCATTAAAAGTAATATAGAGCCCTGCAGTTTTTCAATTCGCCAGCACTGGACACAGTGGGGATTAAGACTTTACAGAGTTGTGCTGCCCTGGTTGTACAGAAGATATACCTCAGGCTTTGAAAAGATGTAGGTATGTGTGTGGTAATCAAAACTGCTTCATACTGATGCTGATGCAGTGGAAAATGTCAAGAGAGACACCATGAAGAAAATTTCATATTGGGAAGTGGTGGCTCAAACCCGTAATTTGCATTCCATCCAAACTGTGTACCCTTTACCAGACCTAGTGCCATTCGTGATTTAAAGATACTTAATAGACCAGAACAACACTCCTTCACTCCCCTACAAAATACATATGATAAGAATTGGTCATAAAAGGTACATTTGATATAGAAATTCAAGTTTAAAGTTTCATTTACTTAAAGAATCATTGCAAATGAATTAACTACAAAACAGGTTAGATCACCATGCAACCCATCTAGACTGTACCATAGTTAGTAGCTAATTGATCTAAGGATCTTACCCAGTTATTTCTTGAAGGAAGCCAGGGTATCAGCTTCATACCACACCCCCTGGGTAAAGAAGAGCCACCTGTTCTCAGTTTTAAATGTCCTTCAATGTAAATTCTGCCTCTCTCCTCTCTTTCATGTTTCACTTTTCATTCTGCTGAAGTCTGCTGGGTCTCCCTTTCCTAGCCTGAACATGGCACCCTCCTGTTTTGCGGCACTGGGTACAATTCCTGGGATATTATCTGTCCCTTCTTCTGGGAAATTTGGCCCAGCTGTGAGTCAGTGCTCGTCTGTGTCTGTACTGCAATGTAATGGCATCCCATCCAAAAAGGACCCTGCCTTGCACTTGCTGCTTGCCGGGACAGGGTCCAGCTCCCCTGTAGTCCTGTAGTGGATGAAGTGATTAGAAAATGGATTTTTGTTTTCTACATTTCAACAATTAGTTCACATGAATGTTACGTAAACATCGAAAAGATGTATCACTATTTATGCATGAATTTGTTTTAGAGAAATCACATATACAGATTTTGGGTTTTTAATAATTCATTTTTGGCCTAAATTTGGTATACTGATCTTTCATAACTGACCATGATTCACCTAAGTGACTTTTTCACTTGAAGCATTTAGTGAAAGGGCGCAGGTGATGAGACACCCTTGTTCCATCAGTGTGCTGGAGCAGTGCCTCAGGTGGACTTGCCAGGAGTGGAGCCAAACCATCTTCAGCGATGAAGCAAGGTTTTGAGCAGAGCACCCCTATGTACATCTGTGAGAGTATTTCAGACATACTGTGCAGTACGCCTATACATCTGTTCAACACATTAGTTGATGGGTAAGTCAAAGACTGATGTGGGTAAGAGTGTCTACATCCAACATGAAATGAAAGACCCTACACTGGGTAAGTAAAACAACTCCACTCACTTCCATTTCTGAAGACTCATTGAGATTTCAGTGTGAACTAAAACCAGAATCAGATGCTGAAAACCCATCTCCTCCAACATACAGTACAACAATGAAACCCACATTACAATGAGCATAGGTATCCTGCTAAGAGGGACTTTAAAAGAAAGTAAATTTATAATCATGTGCAAATCTTTCAATTCATAGAACAGCAGTATTGAAGACTAAACCAAATATGGTTGCTAATATAGAAAATTTGGGGACATCACAGCAAAATGTCTAAAAATATAATATTGATTTTAACAAAAATACATGAAAATGTATTCAGAACATAATTTGTATATTCATATAAATGTGAAAGTAAGTTCACTGGCACCATTTCCTGTATGAAAGACTGCACTTTTTTTTACTGACAGTAATTGGTCATTGGTTATGTGGTCTTTCCTTCTTCGCTATGATAACTTGTCTTATGGGGTGGAGAGTACCAACTATCTCTTATGTTGTAGAATTCTGCCTCTGACGAAACTATCGCTTACCAATCTAAACCAAGATTAAGATTTCTATTCAATTTCCTTTCTATATGGCTTTTATATATTCATATACCACAGAGGATCCGTGCTAAAAATATGGTTTATGAGTCAGCAACTTGAGAATTTTTGCTTTTGGGGAAAAAAAAATGACGTTAACTTTCAACAGTGGTTGTGAGCCCTATATATATTTCCAAGAACACCTGCAGCTACCATTCACAAACTCGCTCCTCCAGTAGAGTAGTAGTGGATAGGTTTGATTTCTTCTCTCAGCCAAAGCTGAACTGCAGCATCATGTTTAAAGGGATGAAGAGCCTGGTGATCCTATCCATGCTGGTTGCACTCATCAGCAGTGCCCCTACAGAACACAATGAGAGAACAGCGCTGGAGGAGATGATAAAATATCTAATGAAACTGAATAATACACTGCCTCAGGTACAGTAAGACAAGCTGTGATAACTGAACTCCAGTTAATCCTGTTGCTGATATTCTCTGAGTCTAGGGTGTCACCTTTTAAAACTGTTTTAAAAGGTCTCATTCTTTCATTTCATTGAGCCCATAACCTATATAAAACCCAGAACCTGCTTTGTAACAGGTTCTAACAATTTTTTAACAAATAAAGCAGAAGAGCTACAGTAAAGGAAGTAGTACTTGTAATGGACCATCATCGTATACAGTACTTAAGATGTTTTAGTGTAATGTATCACGATGAGCTTTAGCCCTGTGAGGGCTCCGTTTTAGGCTTTCAAAGGGCATATTAATAATTTTTCATAAATGAAGTGGTAATCAACAATTATTCCTAGAATATAGACCTCATTGAAATGTGAAGCTGTTTTCTCACCAGTCTAAGTTTATGCCTATGAAATGTTTTATAATAGCTGTACCTTAACCTTTTACAACTTTCTATTTTTCTTTCTAGAAAATAAAGGAGAAATTTGTGGCTGACGTGAAGAAAACATGTGAGGTAAGGACCCGTTGAGTATTTTTTTAGCATATGATCGATTTATTTTACACTACCGGTTGCCTGTGTAACCTCAATGCCCTTGAACAAAGTTCATGATTGCTGTTATGCACGATTGTTCAATCTGTACTTTGCTAAAGAGGAGTGAAGGGAAGTGCTCATGCTATTTGCCACACAATGCTCTGCACACAATGTAGCACAATGTATTTCCTTCTAACTATGTTTTGGAAATCACTTTACAGTAGATACATTTTTTGTTGATGCAGTGATCTCAGGGAGATTTTCTAAACCCTTTACTATGATGGAGGACATCCTTCATTACTCTCAAAAGAAATACGTAATTTATACAGTGTTAGCTATCACAAAATAACCATAGCTGAATGGCTGGTCTGGAGATCCACCAAAGTCACAGTGTGAAAGTCTGAATTTTGCAAATTCCTGCTGGACTTTTTGGAGCAGAAAGATTTTTGTTTCTTTCTGGGAATCCACCTAGCCTCCTGGTTGTGAAACATTGATTTAAATATTAAAAACACATAAGATGGGTTAAAGAAATAGTAAAATACATACTGTACGGTACTATAGAAGGTCTCCTTTAAATCTGAGCTTCTTTAAAAGCTGCACATTTTAACAACCTTTGGGTGCCAGAAATGCAAGTTCCAGCTGGCTGTTGAGATTATACCTGTAAATTTAATCAGTATTTTTGGTATTATTATTTTGCAGCCCACATTCTTCTGTAAAATTCAGAAAGCTCTGAAGTCATTAGATCACACTGAATTTGGAACGGATGGAGCGCTCATGAAGTTACTGAATCGGTACAATGGCTCGATTACCTTACATCATAAGGTAAACTGTGTTTATATGCTAAACTCATCCCTAAGGTGGTGAATGTCTAATATGAAGCCATAACACAATATGTCTGGAGAATATGTATTGATATTCTTACAAATGGGTTATGTTCTAAAGCAACTGCAATAGTACTAGACTATATACTACAAATTGTGGGTTTTGACAACCCCTAGAAACTCAGAAAAGGCTGTTCATAAAGCTGTGAGGATAAAGCAAAAGATTGCAATATGTACATGAAGAAAAAGATATTCATCTGTAATTTAAGATATACTATATCATGTAAACTATTTTGCAACATGTCTTAGATTGTATGCATGCATTGTTCTGATTTTTCACATATATCAACATAATGCTTATTTAAAATATTTGTCTGTTTCAGGAAAATTGTAAAATTAATGACAATGGTGACCAGGTACAACTTCATGCGCTTCTAAATAAGATGAAGGACTGCATCCAGAAAATCAATTCTAAACCAAATTAAGACTGGAAAAGGCTGCTATTATGAATGACATATGAAACTGTATTTATTTATTCTGATATTGTTTTATTTATAAAAAAGTTATTTTATTTAAAGCATTTTAAAACGTGTCTATTTATAAAAAAAACAATAAAATGATTTATGTCCTTTGAAAAACAACTTTGAATTGTATGCTCTGTTGATTTTCATTTTTGAACATTTTGTAGGTATGATAGATATTAATATACCCATTACATTTGAAACAGTGGACCAATAGGTCCTTCAACTATTATAATGATAATACAGCTTTTTATATGCATTCCAGAGAACACTCATTCATGTTCATGTTACACATACACATACACATATAAATAATCTCTCCCATTTATTAGCTACTAAATTAATATATAAATAATAAATTCTCTTTTATGTTCATTTTTTTTCTCCACTGGCTCAGATTTCCTTTTTTATAATTTAGTAGACAAACAATTGCTTCAAATTTAAGGTGATGAAGTCTGGTTTATGAGAGCTATTAATAAAAAATATTTTCTTGGCTGCAAATCCTATAGTCATCTTTTAAAAATGAGGAAAAGCAAACAAGAAAACAATATATCAACAAGTCAACAACATCTGCTTCATGTACAGATGGTTAATCCATTTCAAGTTCTAGACAACAGGATTAAGCGTAAAATTTAGTTACAGTATTAGAATTTTAAAAATGATTAACCTTTTAAAATGTGAATAGGTGAGTTGTTCCTTTATACTGTTCCTGAGGATAGCAAACTTCTGCTCTCAAGTCATGGGATTTTGTAAAAAAGGTGCCTTGATACTTGAGTGTAAACAAATTAAAAATCTGTAATAATGATCTTCTAAACATACAATTTTAATTAATGCAAGAATAGTGAAAGATATGACCATACTCTGTATTAGTAACGAAAATCACTTGATTGTTCTCAGCATGACTGTACCTATTGTGATTTAAGTAAAGTGCCAGGAAACGTTCTTCTACAGTATCTAAACAATTACCACACTAGTCTGGGGAAACCATGAGACTAATTCAGTGAGGGATAGACCATGTCTTGGTAAGCAAAGAGTCACCAATTATGCAGAATGACTGCAGTTCACTATCTGCCACAAAAAAAAACTTGTTCAGTGTTACAAGTGTTTTAACATATGGTCTAATAAGTTGGGGAAAAGTGAAGATAGTGAAGATAAGCAGCAACATCACTGGGGTAAGTCAAATCGGCCTAAATGCCCTCTACAAGCACAGGGATCTTAAAAAGAATAAAAGTATTATGAAGTGTTTTACACACCCCCACTACTGTGAATTTACACTATGGTTCTACTATTTGGGAGATACCTCTGTGCCCATAGGTAGAGAGGTAATAGATTCATTAAATCTTTTATAGAGATAGATAAGATCCCTTTATCAGCCATATACAATTTCTTGCATTAGGAATTCATATTTTCCCATACCACCATGAAACATGCAGACAGGGAGAGAAGCTTGGGGTCAGAGCACAGGGTCAGCCATTGTATAGCACCCCTGCAGCAGTTGGGGTTAAGAGCCTTGCTCAGGAGCCCAACAGAGTAGGATTCCTCTGCTAGCTACAGGATTTGAACCAGCAACCTTCCAGCCACAGGTGTAGGTCCTTAGCCACAGAGCCACCACTTCACCCCCCTGCCTCTCAAATAACATAAAATAGTTATCTCCTTAAACACTGCGGTCCTAAACTCTGTTGGTGGTATTGGTTTTTATTTTATTACTGCGCTGCACTTGTAAAACAAAATTCCCCTAGGGGATTAGAAGTGAGTTAGCGCACCATGTTGAAAGTTTAAGAAAAAAATCTTCATCTTCTCTACCAGCAGGGCTGACTGCAGAGAGAGGAGTCTTTGTCTTTGATGGACCTGATGGAAGGCAAAATGTGTGAAGACATCATGGTGAACTTTAAGTGAACTGACTGTTATTATGAATTACATATGAATTATTATGAATTGAAGACAGCCCATGGTGCCCCCAAAGTGTGAAGGAAGGAGTCTCCTTTGGTGCAGATTGAGCATGACCTTACAGGTCAGTGATTCATGGAGAAAGTCCTTGAGCCAACATACCTGCAATTTGCCATTCCTGCATGCCAACCCAGAAGTGACAATTTTCTAGCAGGAAAATGATGAAGCTACACAGAGCTAAGATCGAATGGCATGACTTCAAGAAAACAAATTCTTGTCATGAACATTTATTTTCCTGAATCAAGTCCCAGATAGTATCTTTGGCACCAGGTCACCTGTGCCATCAACAGGATGCAACTGGCCAGCACTTCCTAGCTGGTTGCAAATAAAGAATGGCAGAACATCACCACAGCCTTCTATCAAGAGGCTTATCAGGCCTATGTGTTAATACACCGCCAGTACTGAGATTTTGCTCAAGCGGCTCTTACCCAGAACTAACTTGTAACATTTCTTACGTTCTAATACACAACAGAAAATCAAACATTCTGTTTAAAAGATTTTGAAATCAGTTGAGTAGTACTGCAAATGCATTGCTTAAAATGTACAAAACAAAAAAAATCGATTCATAGTTTCAAAAGAAAAAAAACAGCTTTGATGCATTTGTATTTATCCTTTCATTGCAAATTCAGTAAGTTGTCTTAACTGATGGTTGAAAGCACCCCTACTATAATATGCTGACTGTGTGTTTTTAGTCAGACATTGGCATGCAATCTGATTAGACTGAACTGATGTAAAAAGTCATTTCTGAGGTTTGTGATTCAAATTGTAATAAGTGCAAAGAAGCAACACAGCATGACATATATCTGTATATTGAGTCTTAAAACAGGCATGCAAGGCTTTGTTCTTATGAAGGAAAAAAAATACTTATTACGGTATTGTAACAATTTAATTAAGCAAGACTTCATTTAAACAATTTTGTTGCAGTCATTGATTCAGTTTCCTCCTTTCATCAAAAAATTGATATTACATGTGCAAAAATACAAGAAATGCTAATACCTGTCAAAGGTTTGAGTACACCTCCTTGAAAAAAGAAGTTTAAAATTGTCTTTGTCAGATGTTCTCACAGTTAACTAGCATGTTAACTCATTTACCTTTTGTCACCAATTATCAGTAAACAGGTGAGGGAGCATGGGCAAAAGTTTATAATTCCTGAATGAACATGGCAAAATTTGCTCACTTAAGCAAGGAAAAAAAACAGTCTATAATTACTTTAAGAAATGAAGGTCAATCTTTAAGACAAATTGCCAGAACTTTGCAAGTGTCAGTAACTGCTGTGGCCAAGACTATCAAACGATCTGAAGAAACTGGCACTCATGAGGGCTGAAAAAGTTAAGAGAATCAGAGAATACGTTCATTAGAGTCACAAGTCTGCAAAACCGGCTACTGACTGCTCCTGAAATACAAGCTGAACCTGATGCAACTAGAAGTACAGAAGTTTCAACATCAACTGCTCAGAGGAGGTTGAGTGAAGCTGGCCTACCAGGAAGAATTGATGCAAATAAATCATTGTTAAGAGTGCAGAATAAGAAGAAGAGACTTGCCTGGGCAAAAAACACAGAGGCTGGAACTTTGAAGCCAGCTTAACGCAACCTCCTCTGAACAGTTGATGTCAATGTTTGCCTTCTGCAAATGTAAATAACAAATGAGGATCACTGATCAGTAATATCATCATAACATTTAAAAAGTTTATCATCGAACTTGCTGTTAGCTACGGGAGTCTCTTTTCTCCCAAACAAAATTGGATTGCACGCAGAGTCTAAACTTTTTCTCTTACTCTAGCTAATTCAGTTGAACTAAAAATCTGCATACTTCAGGGCCGAGCTACAACATACAGCTGTTTAAGCAAGTGAAGGAGCATTACATTTGTATTAAACTTCAAGTGCTCATCAATGGACCGCACAATAGTTATCTGGCTGAATTCTAGTACTTGTTTTTGAAAGAGGTCAAGTTTCTTACACCAGATGTTAAAGGTTTGACTGGTTTGAGAAAATCAAATAGTGTAATATACCAACTAGAATCATTCACACAGAAATAGATCCTTTGACCTGAAGCCACTTGTTAACCTACCACACAGCTGAGCTGAGGTCCAACAATGTCAGCTTGAAATTCAAGATGCCAACACTTTAAATTCTAAGGTTAAGTTTGGCAATTCTAGTGCCTATCTTCAGCCATTTTGTACCAACAAAGCAATAAATCTAACAAACAAGACATGTCATGAACTTGAAATTGTTATGTCATAGTTTGTGTTTAGTGGCAGACATTTCAAAAGTTTATGCTTCACCCATCATAGTTTTGTATGTGAATGTCTAGCACTAATATACCAATGAACAATTAAATACTTATATGGAGCATTAAAACAAATTTTTAACTCTGCATGTTTTTAGGGAGCTCATGTATAAAAAATAGAGAATGACTCTAGTGAATGCAGAAGTTGAATAAGAACTAAGTCATCACATTAGTGAGTTGACTGGGGATAGGAGATAAGATGATTTTCCCATTGAACCCTAAGCTTGGTGAAAATCAGGACACCTTCATGCCATCAGAGGAGTTAAGTCCTTTTTTTAGCATTGAATCAAGGTCTCATGGAGACCCCTCTGAATGACACAGCATTTGTGGTGAAGAGCAGGACAATATATTGTTGTGTACAATGTGCCAATTCTTTGGAACATCCAAATGTGATGGTCTAGGCAGTAGTGTCTAGCTGCTACAGAACTCCATTTGTGATGGATGGCAACCTGATTGCACAGCACTACATTTACTGTATCTAGTCCTGCAGTCCTTCCTGTGGGCTCATTCAGACATAAAAACATCCACCTATCCAGCTTATGTGCAAATGACTGTGTTATTTGCAACCATATATCATGGTGCTTATCTTGAAGTGTTTGAGATGGTTTCTCCCCATAGATGTGTTAAATGTTAATGTTATGCGTTTTCATTCATAGAGGTTTCAAATACATTGCGCCAGCAGCTATATCACTCTGCAACTCACAACTCGCAACACACTGAAGCTAAGCAGGTGTGAGCCTGGTCAGTACCTGGATGGGAAAGTTGCTGCAGGAAGAGGTGTTAGTGCTCACCCTGTGGTCTGTATGGGTCCTAATACCTCAGTATAGTAATGGGGACACTATACTATAAAAAGGCATTGTTTTTCTGATGAAATGTAAAACCAAGGTCCTGACTCTCTGTGTGGTCATTAAAAATCCCAGTGTGTTTCTAGAAAAAAGTAGGGGTGATACCCCAGTCCTGGTCAGATTTCCCCTGGCCTTTACCAATCATGGCCTCCTAATAATCCCCATCTATGGATTGGCTTCATTAGTCTGTTCTCCTTCCCCTGAGAGCTGATGTGTGGCAAGTGTACTGGCACACTCTGGATGCCCTTGCATCATCCAGGTGGGGCTGCACATTGGTGGCACTAGAGGGGAGTCTCTGTTACCTGTAAAAAGTGCTCGGAGTATCTAAAAAAAAAGCACTATATAAGTGTAAATAATTATTATATTTCAAATTATTTGTGCAATGGTGATCTGGCTACCTCCTTTAAGTCAAAAATCTATAAAGGCTATGTTCTTTGCAATCCCACTGTTCTTAAACACTGAAAACTACTCTCCTTCATTATATAGGATTACTTTATTGGCCATATAGAATTTCTTGTATAAGGAACTGGTATTTTCACATTCCCCAACTTGTTCTCCATGGGACAGTTAGAGAGGCTTGGGGTCAGAGCGCAGGGTCAGCCATTTACTGTATATGGCATCCCTGGAGCAGTTGGGGTTAAGGGCCTCGCTCAGGGGCCCAACAGAGGATTCCTCTGCCGGCTGTGGGATTCAAACCACCAACAGGCACAGATCCTAAACCACAGAGTCACCAGATACCATTTATTATCATTTAGCATTGCTCCATATGAGGGTTTGCTCATTTTTAGGACAGCCTTCCACATAAGTGAACAATAAGTGAATCGGGTGATGTATTTCTGAATGCCTCTTGTATAACACTCATCCAAAGAATTACTCGAAACTTTCAAATATTTTATTCTTCTTATCTTGCACCTATAAATGTTAATGTTGTTACTATGATCCACCCTTCATATGTGAGCCATCTTGCTTTTTTCAGTAACTTCAGATGATTTAATGATACGCTTTAGGAACTAAAAAAATGCAATATTTATTTTTCTGTATTTTTGCATAGAAGGAGCCCTTTGAGGTTTTGCTGTTTCATTCATATACCCAGGAATCATTTCTCCAACCAAGAGGGTTAGGACATCATGATTCTCCTTGTTGATAATGCTAGACTGCGTTTCATTGTTCTAGATAAATGGAGGCTCACTTGCCTACTGTGCTCATCCGTAGTCCATCACCGCCGGACATATCTAAATCACCTGTAAACTGCTCTTTGCTTCATCTGGCTGTATTAATGGTCAAAGTATTGATAACTCTTTAAAAGGAGCCATATCACCCTACAACTCACAACACACTGAAGCTAAGTGGGTCTGAGCCTGGTCAGTGCCTGGATAAGATACCTTCTGAGAAAAACTAAGATTGCTGCTGGAAGAGGTGCTAGCACAGCCAGCAGGGGGCACTTACCCTTTGGTCTGTGTGGGTCCTATAGTGACAGGGACACTACACTGTAAAAAGGCGCGGTCCTTTGGATGAGATGTGAAACTGAGGTCCTGACTCTCTATGGTCATTAGAAATCCCAGGTTGTTTTTCAAAAAGAGTAGGGGAACTACCCTGGTGTTCTGGCCAAATTTCCCATTGGCCTTTACCTGTCATGGCCTCCTAATAATCCCCATCTATGAATTACCTTCATCACTCTGTTCTCCTCCCCACTGACAGCTGGTGGGTGGTGAGCGTACTGGTGCACTATGGCACTATCCCCATTACCTGTAAAGCACTTTGAGTGGAGTGTCCAGAAAAGCGCTACATAAGTGTAAAGAATTATCACATCACGTTAGGAAATGTATCCCTGCCAATATATAAAAAATGCTTTTCTCTGTAATAATTTGTTGTCCCAAATTCCACCTCGAAGATAAGGTAAAATTCTTCCTAAACCAATGAATATTAGGTCAGAGAGGAAATGCTGGGCATCTCTAAAATGTCAAAAATTAATCTTGCTTTTACATATTTGTTAAAACGTTATATATTTATGTTCAGTATTGTGTTGTTTATGTACATTGAGTGTTTCACCATTATATGAAACCTTTCAAAGCACATAAATCTTCACATTCAATATTTCCCCTTCACTGTAAAAACTTTGCAAAAAGCACATTTAACAATGTGAAAACCTCATATTTAAGAAAGAGGGCATCTAACCCAGGCTTATGCTGATGTCACATAATGTTATTGTTTTCTGTTGTGCATAAGATGGCTTCTGAAACTAAAATAAAAGTCTACATCCAGGATGATGTTTTGGAACTGTATAAAATAATTTAATAAATTATAGAGCATCCAGAAGGAAATGGTACACAGAAATGTAAACAATGGTCGACATACAAAATAAAGTTAGTTTTTTTAAGACTACAGAAAACCACTGGTAATTACATAAAATAAAAACAAGAAATAACTGTTAGTGTTACAGCTGAAACAAAAGTGTAAAGGGCTCTGCATGCAAGGTTTTCTTAAAACTATCCCAGAGAATACTTAGTGCATATCACTTACTGTAAAGATTAGAAAAACGTTTTAACTTCTAGTACATTTAATGCTGATAACTGCAGAAACACCACCATTCACAAATGCTATAGATTTCTTTTGTCAAGGACAGCACAATTAAAATGATAGTGTATGCTAAATCGTATAAGGAAAATATGAAACAGTTCTATATACAGTATGGCAACAAAGTCCTGCCTCCTGTCAGTTACTCTCCTAGTAAATAAAAGTGAAATTTTATAACAGTATTTCAGGAATTCTTCAGAATCAAGTTTTTTTTATTTCTGCAAATATGTAGAAAGTATTGCCTTTGCAAAGTAGTTTATAGCAAATAATTTGATATTGAATGCATCTGCTAATGGGATCAAAACTACAGTCATATACATTTGCAACGTTAGAGACAAGTGACACTGCCTAATTCAAGTGTATTTAATAGTCACAAGACACCAATATGCACGGATTATATTCTGTTTAGCACAGGGAGCTAATTACTACTTCAGCAAGTTCCTCTTTACAATTTCAATCAAATCAACAGTACATGTGAATGATTCCTAAATGAGGACAAGCAATACTGCATTATTACTTAAGACAATTCAGATTTGTTCAATTTATTTTAGAAATATTCACTGGTCAACTTAACGGGCAAGATTTTTTTTTTATTGTACAACAATGTAACACACCTTTCATTTCTATAGAATACTGTCAAGGTACTTAAAACCATTCACTCTTCCTTCTGAAACATTCTGGATTTTAGTGTTGTGGATTTCATCACGCCATTTCTGCTGCCTTTATTGCAGAAGAGAATCAATTGCAGCTTCAGGTTTTGAAGACCTTTTCCTGCAACAAAAGAAATGAAAGGTCAACAACCCCTTTTTTAATTAAATGACTTGTACTGCTCATTATTTCTGACAAACTGCAAGCTTACACTATTTATTGTACCTATGCAACTGTTTTATTTGGCAGTTGCATCAAGAAACAATATTCGACTGTGAGTAATATTTTCTTTGACAGTTTCCACCAGATATAAAGACTACGTCACTTTAGCCATGTACTGCATGTGTAGCATGTCTCATAAGGCAAGATAAGACTGTTGTGCTGGTGTTATTTCCAAGCTGTCTCAAAAGCGTTCAAATCCCACAGGGAGAGAGGCTGGCTTTTTGACAGAGCAGATTTGTCAGCTTGCCGGGGTGGTGCAAGGTTCTCCATTGAGAAAATAATTTTCATTTGCAAGGGTGATCTGAAGACCCATTTCTATAACAGGACATTTATTACAGCAGTTTGAGTGCAGAACCTTGTTTAAGGCACACCTGCCTGCCGTACAGAGGCCTAATCTCTACTCTAGTAGTACCATTTTCCCAAAAATTGTATTAGGAACAGGTTTTTGTTTAAAAAGAACTGCAGAGCCTATTGATATCACATTACAGATAAGAAATATTGAGTAACTCAACTTCTTTGTGTAATTTCACAAATCTATCACTCCACATTTCCCTCCAAAAACGATTTAAAAAATAGATAGTAGATGTTTTCTTTCAAGTTTTCCACATTGAAATTGAAAGGTTTTTTTTTTTAATTCAGTGACGGCTGTCACTCAGGATAAAAACCATACGTTTAGAACAATTCCCATTGGGTATAATACCTGGACAACGCCTGCTTTCACATAATTAGTAACCTAATTTACCTCCTGCCAGTCTTAGGGCGTGACCTTCCACTTTTTGAAGTTCTGGGTCTCTCCAGTTTCATCAAAGACTGTCTCAGGCTTTCTTCGGTGTAAGCCAAATACACATGGGACAGGTCAACCTCGAATGGCTGTGTTTAAGAACGAAACGGCAAAGATATTCAGTGTTTGTATAGGTGGGACGTGACCATGCTTTACACAACACGGCATAATATTGTTTTACTTACATCTTTTTCTTTTTTGTCTGGTACAGGCGTTTGTTTTCTCATATTATTCCCGGTGTAGGCAACACATTTCTATAACAAAAACAGCAGAAATGTAGGTCTTGAGTGAATGTAGTGTTGTGATTACATGGTGGGTTGATAAAGACATAGCACATCCTCTTACCAAAACCAGAACCTCTTCCCCTGTAAGAGATGTTCACAAGGCACCGACCAATGACACAGGTCAGTCCTTAATCTTTTTATTGTTTGTGGCATAAAAGAACGCAGAAGTGTACTTACCAATTGCCATTCCCCAATATCCTCATTCCAATGCACATAGTTTTCAATCATCTCCTAGAAAGGAAAAAGCTGACAATGGATCACATTTATCCACTTGCATTTATTTTAACATTATTTACTTTTAAAGATTCCCTCAATCTGATAAATCACATATGCATTTCCCTTCAGCTCATAACCACAAAAGATACCTCTAATCAGCCAGAATATCACTGATTCAAGTAATTTACATGGTCGTACAAGCCTATCCAGGATATTCACGATGAGCAAATCAAATGCAGCAACTAAGCAAAAACTCAACATTGCCTAATAAGAGTAAAATTCATCCAGTCTTAAAATGACGAGTACCTTTTCATGTACTGTATATGAGTACAAAGAGGGCGAGGGAGTTTACCTGATAATCTTGGGGAATGAAGTTGTCAATAATCAGCATCTGCAGACGAAGTTCACGGCTAAGTTGTCTGATATTTTCCAACAGTCCCTCTATTTCCCTTTGGTGCTCCTGCTGTAGGTCAGCCATCTGAGAGAAAAAAGGGACATATATTTACTGATGCTAGCATTGCCTCAGTATATAAAACATTGCAGGTGTACACTGGTTCCTAAAGCCAGGGTTACTTTTAAAGCACTTTTGCTCAGCAGATGCAAGTGACCATATTTCTGAGTCTTTAGGAAAAAGACAACCTTAAAATAAAATGAATTTATGATTTTTTTGAAGTAGCTTACTTCTGACTTGGCAGCCATCAACATTGTCCAAACTTTCTTCAATTTCTTCGTCTTTCCTTGAGCTTCTTCTTGTAAGCTTGTGTACTTCTCTTCAATATCAAGGCGTTCTTGCTGTTTTGAAGCAGCGGAAATAAAAAGCACGCTTAAGACGTAAATTCCTGTGCTTACTCCAACTGATACAAACTACTCTGATTCAATCAATATCGGCCACTCCTGTAAAAATTAACATACTTCACAGATGTGTTTCCTTAGCACATGTTAGCAAAATGCATATAAACTTGCTGCTCAAAATGCTTGTTGACGTGAACAATTAACATGTCAATATGAATTCACAAGAACATGCACAGGTCGGAAATGCTTTGTTATAAAATGTAGACAAAGCATTAACGTAATTTCAGAATTCTTCTTTTTTGGTTTAGAGATTTAGGAATTTGGGATTTTTCTGCCATACCAAACGCTGCTGGTTGAGCCACTCAGGAGCACAGTGATTTCATATATAAATAAAAGGAGCTGAACTGTTTATATGTAATTACTGTTCTGAATTATGAATAAGCTTTGGGCCTTATACAACACAAGTAAAGGAGCAGTCCCCAGAGTCGAGCCAGTTGAGCCTGGCCACCTCTTGGTGTGGAACCTCCCCATCACCTCTTTTTCCTCCAGCTCTCTGCGCAGCTGCTCAGCTCTTTTGCGTCTCTCTTCCAGTTCATTGTTGGACTCTTCCAGCAGCTTCTCCTGTTCTTCTGCTTTAGCCAGAAGATCTACTCCCCCAACTATCACCTTCTTCTCCAGGGCAGAAAGCTTCTCCAATAGGAGGTGATGCTCTTGCCTTTAATAGGAAACAGCAAAAGTAAAGATGTGAGGCAACTAATTCTACACTCAACCATGCATGCCACGTAGTTAACCGATACATTTAAGCCTTTATCTGATCAAGACTTCACAGTCATAAAGCAATTACTCTGTTTCAAAGCTGAAATTCTTCAAGTGAGTTTGTATCTTTTTGGCAAATGTAAAAAAATGATTATCTGAAGCAAAGTACAGTAATTTATGAGGTGACGTTTAGGCCATTATTCAAACTCTCACACACACACAAATTGCTCTCATATACACAGAAAACGCTCTCACATTAACTAGTTTTACCAGGCACATACACATAAAACGCATTCACATTCACTAGTTTTGCCTCTCACGTTCACACTGCGAAGGTGTGTTTTAGGTGTATGTGCGAGGTAAAACTAGTGAATGCGAGAGCAATTTGTGTGTGTATGAGAGGTAAAGTTTGAATAATGGCCTTAACAGCACCTCATAGTAATTGCACATTACGTATATTATAGAGATAAATCTTTCCATTACTGTTGAAAATACAACAAGAGTAGGTGAAGGAATGTGACTGCTCCGGCTTTTAAAGCACTGATCTTATGTTAGTTAACTTAATGCCTAGGTATAGACAGGGTATTCTTCACACAAATCTTCTGTGCACAACGCTCTAGCAAGGACCAAGATGCAAAAATCAACCCTTACTGGGCTTTCAATAGGTCTTTTTCTCTTTTCTCCAGCTCGGCTCTGGCCTTGTTCCTCTCTTCCTCCTCCATGTCCAGTTTGGCTTCAAGAGCCTTTTTTTCCTCCTCAATCTTGGCTTGCATCTCTACCATCTTATCAGGAGAGACCTTCTTTTTTCCTGAAAGCAAACCAAGACTTGAATAATGGAAAATGTTCATTTGAGTGGCCTGGAATCAACAGAAGATATTATCAACAGCAGCTTAAAATTATTTAAAATCCCAAGGCCAGTGGAGGACAAAAAATCAAATTCTGGTGTTCTGCCAGGATAATTAAGGCAGGATTAATTACTTTTCTGCAAATGTTCAACCCTTCAAAATTAGTTTTGCATTTATGCTGACATTGCCCTATTATGTTGCCTATTAAGACATCTAATAACAATTTAGGTATGAAAATGCATTCTAAACCAAATACGCATCTATCAAATAAGTACGGTACAAATGATAAGGATTAGGCAAGTTTTAAAAAACAACTCAAGTTATACGGTAAATATCACCACAATCTCTGCACCAGATAAGAAATACCAGTTTCTGTTCCAGTTCCTGGAAATTTCTAATCCTCTAAGTTAGATATTTTTCGTAAGATATTGGCATCTTTTAATTTGATTAAATCCAAACACACTTCACTGTAAGAAATGAAAAGGCTACATTCTGGAATCAAAACATTAATGAAGAATCTGTGTACAAGTACAAGACGTAAACACTCATTCACTACTAACCGTTTGGACATCTAGTACCTGACATAAGTATACTGTACATATAGTATACTGACATAAGTTTAAATACTATTAGAATAATGGGGTAAAAAAAGTTTATGAAACCAACCTGTTTGGTCTTGCATTAAGAAGTAGAAATTAGCAAGTCAGAGAGGCAGCATTTGCATCAAGAAAGGAGAAAGAAGAAACAACATTACTTGTTGAATTCAAAAGCCAAGATAATTTCAAAAGCTGCATGTTTGAAGCGCGAAAAGGGGGAAAACATAAGCATGAGCCAGAAACCAAATGAGAGACGATGAAATGGCCCATTCAAAATGATGCAGCAGTTTGTTAAATAAGGAGTTAAACAGACCTTTTGTAATTAAGCAACTGCTTTGAGAGATTCTGATAAGTTTCTCGAACTACTCATATTCAAAAAGTCAACAAGAGGCAATATAAGAAATCACTTTTTTTTTTTAATAGAGGGATGTTCGACATGGAGGAATAAATAAATTACAAAGCACAATTACACTTTAGTATACTACAGATGCTACACAACTGTGTAGTGTTCCAGACGTTTCCACAGAAAATGAAAAGATGGTTGGTGAAAAACAGTGTCTGAGGACAGAGACATTTTTTACTTTCATTTCGTATAAGAAGTCTGCTTAGCCTTCGCGTTATGACATGCTATTAAGAAATTTATGTTCCATACCAGATGAAATTTCACACTGGTAACAGTTTTGCATCATATTCAAACTGCAGAAATTAATTTTAGATAATTGACTAAATTTAAAAAACTTTTGTCTCTCCTGTTGATCAAATACTATAAAAAGATGAGAAATCAAACATTTACAATGACTTAAATGAAGAACATACTGTACATTACACACGCGTGACAGGTGCATGCATTAAATGCGATGAAGAAGGAAAAATGCATGCAATTTGATTCTTCTTTTCAGCTGTTTCATCTTGTTTTTAGGGAGCAAAATAAGACAGGAAGAGCCTCTGTTTTAAAAGATGACCAAAGCAGAAAGGGGTGGGTAGGGGGACTAAAGAGGAGTTGGTTGTCTTTTGAAACAGCTCCCACTCACTAGTATGGGATTTCTGCAGAGAGTTCTGTATAACAGAACAGGCGGAGTCTGAGCTACTGCTGCTGCTACTGCCTGCAAAAGAGAGAGACAAGCTCCACAGCAAACCCAAGACAGGACAGGGCAAAAAGCAGAATGATGGGTAGACCCCAGAAAGTCTGGAACAGTGCTCATCGTTTAGCTCTGGAAAATGACATTCTCCACCTATCCACAGGGCAGCCTCCAGCTGAAGCAATTTGTGTACAATGCCACATGTGGTTCCTTCTTGGCGTTTTTCCCCCATCAGTTGCATTTCCCAACTCATACACCCCATTTCATCTCAAGACAACCTCTATGTGCCAAACTCTTTTCTAGGGGAAATTGGCTTCTGAAATAGTGAGGTCCAGCATCACAACACTCATATTGGCTACACCTTACCTTGCGGGTGACCTACAGTAACATAGGAATCCTGACCTAGGGCAAAGTTAGACAAGTAAAAGCAGCCCTAAGACCTCTTGGAGCAATGCATCAGATAGGCTTCAATTGATTTTTTCCCCCTAATTATGACCAATACTGTATTTTAATAATTGGAATAATTTACAGCATGCATTCAACATTAAAGTAAATCTACAATCAGTTACCAAACACAGTGATTGACATCAAATGATATGCCCTAAAAGTATACTGTAGTTCATTACTCTCAAAATATTGCATTTCAGGTATACCTATTTCATATTCAAAGAGTTTTATTTTTGAGGACATGCTTTTTCGCAAATATCTTGACAAATGATTTGTATTTGGCTGAAGGCATGATCATGCTTTTTTAAATACATAGTAACATTTTAAGGAGAACAACAACTTTGGAAAAACACATACAAATACAAGTAAGATTTTTAGAAAAGCATAAAAAAGCTCGCTTTCAATCAAATGATCAACAGCTACTTTGCAAAACAAAAACCTTTCACATGTTGATAACTGGGGTTGCATCTAATCTGCCTATATATTACATTATTGTGGTTATTATGAGACTTATTTTACAACAAAATCGTTTTTTTGAAGTGAGTGAGAATTTAAGAGCAAATGTTTTAATAAAGCCTAAGTTTAAAGAATTCCTTTCTATATAAACCACTCTGGAAGTTAAAAGTATTCTTAAACAATAAAATGGCTAGGACAAGTTAGCCTTTTACGAAGAAAGACAAGGTTTTTATTAGGTAGGGTGGTCTTTAACTGTCCTAACTGTACTGCAACAGGCTTGTTCCACAATATTTTGGACAGCGAAACAATCTGCCTTTAATTCAGCACACTAAGTGATTCTCGGATTAAAATATTTAGCCATCTTAAAATTTTCCCCGGAGGTACCGCAAAAGATGAAATTCTAACCCTCCAAGCGCAAACCTGATAAGGAACATACAAAACAAAAATGACAGAGTTGACAAAAATATCCGTAAGGCAGATGTTGCGATATCCTAAAAATCGACTGCATGAACGCAAAGGAAATGATAAACCGCTGCATTGTTGAAGCGGCCTGTGTTCCAGTCCCTTCTCTTTTCAGTAAAATCTCTGGGTTATCTACTATGCAAATTACATTACAGAAAATGCTATGCAAGGAGTTAGAAACACCCACGTTTAACTATGCCATAGAACCATGTAAACATGCATCGGCACCAACATTCAGTGACACCGGGGAGGCACAGTGTTCCCCTGCATACATACCTCTCCGCTTCCTTCTTTTCTCTCCCCCCTCCCCTACTTCTCCGTCTTCATCTTCCATTTCGTCTGATCCGCTGCCTTCAGAACCGGAAATCTCTTCCCCTGGATGATGAGAAACATACCTTGAAAATGCACACATTTATGCATTATTTACTTCTCACAGTTTTAGAATGTTCCCCCTCGAAAGGCCCGGGCGAAAGAAAGAAACAACTGCAGTTGTATAGCGTTTTTTTTAAATCAGAAAGCACCGGCTTCAGAGACCGGCTTCATCCACCACTGATGTGGGGCATCACTCTGGGTGAGGCAAAGAAGGGATTACGCAGCAGCTCAGGTGAAAGAGTGAAAAATTTGTTACCATCCATCCCTCCTCAAAGTACAGTATATCTTTGGATTGTGAGAGGGAACCCATGCGAACACAGGGAGAATATACAGACTCCCCTGAGATATCACCCCAGGTCCAGAATTAAACTCAGGACCCCAGCACTATGCTAATCACTGCGTCACCCAATTACTTTACCAAATGAATTAATTTGTGTGTGTAAGCCCAAAGAGGAATTCACACAGGATGCCACAGGTAACACCTGTACACTTTTATTGAACAGTGCAGTGGGATCTTCAATGACAAAGTAGTCAGAGCCTCGATTTAAAAGACTCAAAGGACTTCATCTCCTCCAGCAGTGTCCCCCCATCACCATACCGGGGTATCGATTTTGGAAATCGTGGTCCAGCTGTGGTGGAAGAATTCACCACTTACAGCAGCAACCTCTTCAAGGCCTCCAATCCCATTGTTGACCAAGTCAACCTTGCTTAGTTTCTGAGATTTAAAGAGATCAGTCTACAAGGTGGCAACAGTAAACTGAAACCTTTCCAGGAATGCCTCATAAGCAAAAGCATAAGTACTGAAAAGACTTAAGATGAAGCACTTTGAAATCTTCAGTTTTTTACTATTTATATGGTTAGTTACTACATTAGTATATTCCTTTAAGGAAAATATACATCTTTAAGCTTTTAACTTGGTAAATCTTCAACAATGTGATTCCCAAGACATGAAATGTAGCTTTTAATGGCTCTAGGCTGCCATCTAGCTACTGCACACCTTTAGTGTTAAGGTATTATGTATGCAATGAAGCTTGGACTCTACAATAAACTGCAGCCTTGCACATTTTTCAAACAGTACTTTGAATTCCATACCTTCTTCCAGTTTTTTCTTGAGGTCTTCAATCTCTTTTTGGAACTGGCGCAACAAGGCATCCTTAGGATCCTCATTGATTCTGGCTTTATTCTTGATGTTCTTGGCACGGTTAGCATATCGAAGAGTGCTGATGGTCTCATCATAATTATAGTCAGCTGGTCCAATGTTTGCACACTGCAAAGTGAGGCAGGGAAAAAGCATAGTAAAATAACTTGAGGAAATTAAGAGAACATTAAAAAAAAAGCAAACTAAGGATGCACAGTTTTGCAATTGTTAAAACTGTCAAATATGGAATTATTTCTCCATTTCTCTAATTGGTAATTGGTTTACCAATTTTTTCCATGGGACTGTAAAATGATGAACTGGTTTCAGTTCATTTCTGAGCATGAGAAAATAAACTAAAGTTCTGTACAACATAAAGGGTCCATGAAATACCTGAGCCCACTCACAAAAAGACACCCTGTTCTATTACCATCATGGTCTTTGAGTTTCCACCCAGAGAGTCTTGAAGCAGACGGGTGAGTTTCGAGTTCCTGTAGGGTACATGGGTACTCTTGCCATCCACTAATGCAGAGATAACATTGCCCAGAGTGGAGAGGGACAGGTTGATTTTTGTGGCCTCTTTTAGGCGCTGCCCTGTAGCTCCGGTTTTTCCTTGTCTCTCTGACCCCTAGGATGAAAACATGACAGCTTTTTACAAGAAAGAAAAATCACTTTCACTTTGCTTATAATAAGTCATACAAGTGACTCCTGAGTTAAATGCACATGTATGAACATTCATTGATTTAATAGATGTAATTTACTTAAATGACAGGACTTGAACTGCAGCAAAATGTGCCCTGACACTATTTTTGTACGTTTCCAATACATTCTTTTTTAAGTGGCTGGGGGTTTCGGACGGTGACTGGTTCTGTACTCACAGCGAGATCTACAAGGTGTAGCTTTCCCATCCTCACATGTTGGTTTCCATCAATTCCCTTCTCACTGCACTCAATTGTGATTGTAAAAATGGCATGGGAACGAGAGCTGTGCTCATTCATATTGGTGGCTCCAACAGAACCTGAACAGAGGAGTTTTTAAATGGTCACTTATGAAATGCCCTTCCATTCAGTGAGCTTGCCTTGCTGCCTTGTCAACACACATTTTAATTTCATGTGGCCAAGTTAAACATCTGTGATCAGAGTTCACAGAATACCTGTTATTTTAATTTTAACTATTATTCTGAATAAACCAAAACATTCACAGTGGTTTACTGAGTGTTACACTAAGTGTGGTCCATCTAGTCTGTCATGTCTTCAGAAACAATAACAATAATGTGATTTAATAAAACAAAGAAATGGAAATCCTTACGGTTCTTATGTCCTAGTGTCATAATCCTGTCCATATCATCCGCGTTGTTTACTACATATCCAGACAAATCCTTAATGTACACCCCAACATCTGGCCTCTCCTTGACCTGAGCAACAAACAAACATCAGTTTAAAGGAGACAAACAATCACTGTAATGACAGCAACAAAAATAAAGCCACATCTCACTGTCAAAAATTGCAATTTCATTTTTTAATTGACTTAGTATCTGAATACGACACTTGACAAATTTTTACTCTAAAAATAACATCTCAACGCACCTCCAGTCTCTGATTCTGATCTTTTCCTAGCAGGTCTTTCACTTCTTCGTTGTAAATTTCCAGATAGGATACTCTAACCAGGAACCTGAAGAGGAAATAAAAATAATGTATTAATTTTTTCGTTTGCCTTTTGTTATCAGGGCAACGGAGAATGTTTCAAACACTCTCCGCGTCTGTGTTATCGCCACACTCCCTTTTTCCCACTTAAGCAAAATAAACATCCTACTGGCAAGCAGAAACAGTGGTTACAAAAAACATAAAATAAAATGAGTGCCCATAAAAAAGGATGCATCACTCCTACCAACTTTGCCTTCTGAAATCTGAAACGTTTGAGAAAGTGAACTGTTCAGGCTTCCCACCTAGTGTCACCTTCTGCTTTGGCAATGTGGCCAAAAACATGGGCGAAAGAATTTGGTATGATTCCTCTGAGCTCAGGCACTGCTCTCACACCTTCCATCGTGAATGTCTTTCCAGTTCCAGTCTGCCCATAGGCAAATATTGTACCTAAAAATAAGAAGCTTTAATCAAAAATTGAAAACAACATCCAAAGCTCTCCCTTACATATCCCCAAACCAGCAAAAACGGTACAATACATCCCACCTCAAATTTTCCTTTCAAATTTGTCTTAGAAAATCTGAATGCAAAAAACAAATCAAACCTGAATTTACTTTATTTGTGCTCCTTTATCAATAAGTCATAAAGAGCCCCACAAGGCCTACAAACCCTCTTACATTCATGATGCTCTTTAAAGTCACCGTTGTGCTCCAGAGGCAACTCACCATTGTATCCTTCTAACACTGAATCGATTATGGGCCGAGCAGTTAAGTTATACACGTCAAGCTGCTTGCTTTCAGGTCCAAACACGGTGTCAAAAGTGAAGGTTTTGGGAGGTTCGTTGGGAGAATCGATTTTATTGACAGTTATGGTCCCACGGATCTCGTCCACGGTGACAGCCTGCTTGTGGCCCATCATTCTCTCTTTCTGGTTGATTGGTCGACATCGCACCACCACCTTGACATTATCACTGACCTCCGACTTCTCAGGTCTGTCCAGCTTGTTACTCTGTAGAAATAAGAGAATGTTAAGTGGTCATGGACAGGTACATGCCTCTCCTATTTAATCCCAATAGAGGGAAACTACATAAGTATGTAAATACCTTCAAGAACTCATGAACTTATAATCAGCAGCTATATTACCCTGCAGCTCAAATGGGAAACCCACTGAAGCTAAGCAGGTGTGAGCCTGGCCTATATATAAGGTTGCTGCTAAAGAGGTGTTAGTGGGACCAGCACCCTGCAGGCTGTGCGAGTCCTAATGTCCCAGTATAGTAATGGGAAGATTACTAAAAAAGCACCATCTTTCAGACAAGACGTAAAAATGAGGTCCTGATTCTCTGTAGTAATTAAAAATCTCAGGGGATCTCTCGAAAAGAGTAGTGGTGTCATCCTGGAGCCACGGCTAAATTTAACTCTCGCTTTTATCAATAATGGCTGCCTAATAATCCCCATCTATTCATCACCATGTTCACCTCCTGGTGCTAGCTGGTGTATGCAGTGAGCATACTGGAGCACTATGACTGCCGTCACATGATCCAGGTGGGGCTGCACATTGGTGGTGGTGGAGGGGAGTCCCCATTACCTGTAAAGTGCTTTGAGTGGAGTGTCCAGAAAAGCACTATATATGTGTAAGTATTATTATTTATTATGTTACCCATTCATTACCAAAAGTCACAAATTCTGGTAAAGGTTGCGACAAGCCTAAGCCTATCACAGAATCAGGGGGTGTAAAGGGGACGAAAAGCTCATAGACTGCTCTCTCCTTCTGGACTCCACACTCTTACTGTAGGGCCACAAAGAAAGTTACAGTTTAGAAGCCCAGAACTAGTCCTTGGGTAAAGAGAGGAAACCAGCGCCCCCTGGTGACAGTCCAAGAGCACACCACAATCCAGATTTCCGAGGGAGGAATCAACTTTAGAACTTAAACTGGAAGCAGCAGCATTAACTACTACTAGGCAGTCCCTTATTATATTATGCCCAACCCCTAATAAATACAACATCCAAGCACAAGGTCACGAGTGTTGTACCAGGACATAGTCATTGTCTCTCATAGTCATCGTCAATGTTCACAGAAAACTACGCTACATGGCAGAAAAAGTGTGTCCACATCCATGAGCTCTGTAAGTATACACAAAAAAGGACAGGGACAACGCCACAATGTAACTGAAGCAACTCCAAAGTTAAATTCTATTTGATAAAATCATCAACAGGAATTTTAACTGAGCTTCACCTTCGTTTATCTACTTATCCCCTTCGTGTGAGTATAGTATGCATGTTTGTGGGTGGGGGGCATTGTTTACTATAACTTGTTTTACTGTATTTTAATTGTTTTTAAGCCTTTGATAGCTACACCTTAAAAATATGGTGAAAGATCATTCGCCTTCACGTTGTAAACGGGTGTTCCAATGCTTCATTAAAAACAGCAAAATGTACTAAATTAAACGGTAATTACAAGCAGGACAAATGAATTCTGCCAGTGGCCTCTAAGAACTAACTATACTATATTATAAAATTATAATTTTACTTTCCTTGAGATGAAAAGGCTAATGCACCTTAAAACCTTGATGAAATTTGCTATTCTAGTGTGAAATCTTGCACTGAATTTTAAAATAGTTGCCTGACGCCCTGTTCTGGTGATGCTGTCATTCTGCAATGATAAGGGCAGAATGAGTGAGTGCAGTGAAGCCTGTATCCAAAATAGCAATAATATTAACTACAACAGGGAGAAATATGGAGATGGGCCTAGTAGTAATGTATCTGATGATGTCTCTGCCCAGCATCGCACTGCTGTAAACTGAACTGTCTCCATCCTGTCGCCAAGGTTATTGTACCAACCAGTTTATAATAATTGCTTCAAACAGAAATTTCACCGAGGCATAAAACAAATAAGCTAGCGTCCGTATATGGAAAGAGATTAAACCTGATTCAAACAGACGATGCAGACTTTGCGTTTTCAATTTGCAGGGGTTGTTTACAAAAACGCAGGAAGCACTATAACCTACTATGATAGTATAACAACAAAATTTCACAAATCACAGACGGTATGAACAATACTCTACATTTTAAGCATTAAATTAACTAAACAGACGCAATGACATGAATCAGATTATTTTAAGAGAATTGGTATTTGTAGCCGGTGGAGTGGAGAATCATAAAAATGTCTTCAATCGGGAAGAACGGTGATTATTCCTGTAAATGCGTAAAGAAGCAAGGACATAAATTACTTTTCTTGCACATTTTCGCCACCCGGTTCGTGCATAAAGCCGAGACTGTCCCAAGATATCTCTCCGCTAACAAACCAGCCTGCCATAGCAACACGGCAATTCCATAGAGAAAGGGAGGTACCACGGCTAAACTGACTTATATCATGTACACAGAAACTGATTTCGATCACAAGAAAGAGATCCCCTACCGGCATTTTCTCAAAATACGAGAATTGTCTCCAGGCAGACGATAGAATGTTCTTGCATTCGTCGTTAAAACGAAACAGGCCTAAGTACCGATCTGATTTTTGAAAAATTAAAAACACCGAAGGCAGAGTCACAGCGCTCACTTAGGTGATAGGCATTTTTTTTTTCTCCTCACGGAATTACTGAGCATGTGCAGTTTCCCTTTTCCAACTGTTGTAGGGAGTAGGAAGGACTGACATAAAAATTGTCCATTTGGAAGTAGAAATCTTCCCAAGCCAACCAATCGACTTCATTTAAAGGTAAATCTTTTGTCGATGATGTCATGTGAATGAAAGACTGTTTAGCCAATAATAATACAGAGACGAACAAAATTACCCAATCGAAGTGGACAGAGGGAAGGACTAACAAATAAAAAAATGCAATGAAAATATTACCTTAAGGTCATCGTAAGTATTATATTATGCAGCAAAACCAGTGATTACTCTTTTCATTGTGGAATTAACTCCTATTTCTTCTTCAAATACTGTTAAACTAGTCATAAATATTTGTTGTTAATTTATGTGTTATATTGAGTAATAAATACTAGCAAATAATAATAATAGTAATTTAATTACTATTACCGCTTTCCTCTGTTTTATTTGCGTATACAGTACTGTAGTTAAAATGTCTGAGACGTGTACAGCTGTTGTAAAGCCAGCAGATGGCACCGTTGTGCGACAAGAATCCTCTGTCGGAAGAAAGGAAATAAGATGCAAAATGTACTAAAATAATAATAATAATAATAATAATAATAATAATAATAATAATAATAATATCATATCAGCTCTCCAGGAAACTTTAACGGCATGTTTCTGTTTTTTTTAATTACTGGAGCAGCTTGAGTGAGAAATCTAGGATAGTTCTGACACACACAAGATTTTCCATAGGCCATACTTTTTTCTAACTGCTTTATTATTATATGATTTCAATAACATATTTCGAGATAGGATGCTTTTAAATACAATATGTAGGCATATAAAAATATATAGGAATATGACTTTAAACACATAATAACCAGTTACAATTACTTAAAAATTAAATGAGTTTACTATATGTTAAAAGACTTTGGTGTTGTAAGGAACAATACAAATTGGCAGAAATGAACAGAAATCATGAAAAACAACAAAATGTAAACATTATTTCATCTTTAGATTTTGCATTGTATTTAAAACAGATGGCCTTGCTTAAGTGCCCACCCTGCAAATGGTAAAGAACTGTCAAACGTTTTGCATAAAATAAAACAAGGATTTCACACATATAACGATAGCAATGTGAGTATTGCGCAAGACAATGACAAATAATGTGGCACAAAACAGCAGAAATAACAAGAAGAAAAAAACATCATATCTCACACATGATAAAATTATAACGAGATACACGTATGGCCGGTATGCTTTATAAGCAAGTTCCTCATGTGGCTGATAATCATGAACCTTTTGGTGATTTCATTTGATCTGGGTTAGCTCCATTTAAAGGCTGCTCTAATTGAGCTCTGGGACACTGACATTTTGTCAGCTTTTCTGGGCTCGTGGCTAAGGTTTGATGGTAAATTTGAAATTTTGCCCCGGGCTGTCTGCAGGGCCAAGGCCGTAAAAGTGATAGCAGCATCTGCTGTGGGAGACCCGCAGGTCCTGTGTAGACTGCTGTTCTCTTTCCTCTGGCAGCTTCAAAGCCAGTTTGCAGTAAACATTATCCAGACTAGTCCACAGCAAACTATTATGTGCAGAATTGCTGTGGTCAGCTCCTGCTTTCAAAAGTGCACACTCAGAGCTCCTTCCTCAATTTAAGGCAATGATTCTGTATTTCAATGCAGTAATAAACATGAAACAATTTACTACAGGGAAAAAAGTAAGACCCTGATATTTCGAAACGGTTTTTGTTTTTAAAAGTTTTTCTTTTAAACTCTATTGTAAAATATTGGACTGTGAATACATATTCTTCTAGCATTTACTTTTATTTAATTTGAGTCCATATGGCCAGATTACGATAATTCATTTCATAATTTGTAATACATTTTTTCATAAACGTTTTTTCCCCAAAACTGACTACACTACAATATATGTATTTCTGAGTAAATTTCTCTGTTTTCTTTGGGCATTCTAAATCTATAGATCTAATAAATAATGCATATTTTGTATAATATTCATCTTGGAGGCAGCAAATTGAGCAAGTGGTATCTTCAGCAAGTATGCAGAAGCTAACTGTCCATTTATCTTTGGCTTTGTTTCTTGATCATGTTTTGGGTTCAAGGTTGGGTAATAAAAAATCAGACCTCTGATATATTTACTCTCTGCTGTTCATGTTCCATAGAAGTACTAACCTATTGCTGTTGCTTCATCAAAATAAAAATACCCAAGCAGTTCTTAATTGTGGTGTGATGTATAAGTACAGTATATCTATTAATGAGACTCATACTCCATAATAGATAGTAAATCTCATCTTAAAACAGGTAAAGCTTTAGTTTCATGAGGCTGCCAGTTTCCTTCCTTAGCATCTATTTCTGATTTAGTCATGATTTTCAGAATTAAAGAAACATTTCAAAAGCATTGTTTTGGAGTGATATAGCTGACTAGTGTGACCTTTGCAAAGCTATTTCTTCATACAAATGCAGTCGGCACCATGTCTTATTATCTGACACTAAAGAAACAAACTGTGGTTAATAAACAGTAATTGGGTGAATGGAGAATCAAGTACACATGTGCCATGATCTTCTTTCACGTTGACTACATCTTAGGGGGAAAATAATGCTGCAGAATGTTAGAACAGTAACCTAATATACAACATGTGTGTATTTGTGAGGTCTATTTGAAAAGTTTTAAAACCAGTGATGACAGCTCTGTCTTTGATGTTGTGTCTGTGTGTCCAAGGTAGACAACGTGCTCTTGTTTCACCTCGGGGGTGTAGATGTGATGCAGCAGAAGACTGCCATGAAACTAAAGGTTCTTGCTCAGATCTAATGACTGTGTGTGCATAATGTAGAATGAACTTATCCGTTCTGCCTCCCCCACACCCCCCAAACACACGTCCTGGACACATTCTTCAACACCCCAGTCACCAGTGGCAGCTCAGAAAGGAACTGGGGAAGAACAGCAATATTTCATGACACTATGCCTTTATTTACTGTTCATTATGAGGATTAGACAAAAGGTCTGGTGAGAATAGGTACAGATATCAGAATTCACTAGAAGATTGATATTTATTTGCACCTCAGTCCCACTGACTTTCTCTGTTTCCACCAGTTTCTCTCAGCATTTCTGCATCAAATCAGCTTCAGCTGGGATTGAATGGCTGAAACTGCTAGTTTTAAAAGGAAAGGAGAAAAGAACTGAATCTGGTGTACAGCACGATTGTTATTGATATTTAATTTGACCATTTTTGTCGTATGACATTGTTGTCGCTCTGCTTTGCTTCTTTTTTCCTCTGTCTGCGAGGCATGACTTGCTATTCCACAATGTCTCTCTTCTTCAGATGGCTCACTGGAAAAGAAGAACATATGAATTAATGAATCCTTCTGTCCGAATCAAACAACCGTGCTCCACTGTATTTCAGGCAAAGAAATTTCATTTAAATGCACTTTAAAATGAAATACACAAATACAGGGAGTATGTTACATTCTTTATTATGTGAATGGGTAATATTGAGTTATGTTTGCAATCAAACCAAATATTATGCACATATCTGTATAGTAGATTGTAATATTGTAGCCTAAACTTTATGAGCATTAATTCCAACATGGAAAAAAATCTGTCTTTTAAGCCTATAGATATATTCAGGGGAAGGATTATTGATTGATAAAACTAGACTGGTATTTACAGACCTACTGCTTTAGTTTAGCTATTATTGGCATACAAACAAAAATACAAACCGTTTGTTTCTTACTGGAAATATTAAGGTGCAATGCAGTTTCAAATATAAAAAACTGCACTGAAACATATGGGCCCTTTGGGCCTGCATTTCAATAGGGAATGAGAAGATTTGGGATTGCATTTTTCTTTTATAAAATTGCATTATACATAACAGTATAAAAGCATCTTTGTATTCCTGATACATTGAAATGTGAATTATTTTAACACAGTGCATTTTGAATGTAAGGTTAAGACTGTTGATTAAAAGAAACTTGTTCAGAATTTTGCGTTTGAATTTTTTATTTTAGGTTTTCTTTTTTTTTCAGGATTCAAATAAAGAAACTAAGTGATAATGAAGACTGGAATTTGTTCGAATGGAAACATTGCCTTCACATTGCTGAATGTGTCCTGCAGAACATCAGAAGAGGACTCATTGACCTTTTAAGGGCAGCCCAGTCCTTTTCAGCCACAGCATTCCTCTGATGATTTGCTGACATGTTGATGAAGAACTTTTACAAAGTTTGAAATGGTTGCCCATGTGATGCTAATAGGAGAAGACTAATAAAAAGCAGGGAGATAGTTTGTTCCCTCCATATTGGTCCCATTCTCGTTTGTTGCTGCTGGCATTTTATGAATTATTGAAGTGCCAGTGTCTTCACTCCGCCATTTCCTCTTCTTCAATGTGATTCCTAATGCCTGAACAGCATCCTGCCTGGGAGAAAAGCCCCTTGCAATCCGGAAGGCAGTCTGTTGCAATTAACAAGGCTCTCATCCCCATTGTGTCAAGCATTGTTTCAGTCTAAGAAACATCTCAGGCAAACTTTTTCTTCCAACCCCAGCAACAACAACCGTCTGATGTTAAAACAGGACTGATAGCGTCAATCTCAGTTATTTCTTTCTCACTCTTGCAAAATGTGCTGAGACTTCACTGTCGTTTTATGTAAACTTCAATGTGTCTTCAAGAAATCCTTTTTTTAAAGTATTTTCTTTGAAGGCAGAAGTTTCTGACTTGAGTATTTTGTAATATGTTTTCGCATTATTCTTTTTTTTCCTTTTAATGTTTTCTTTAATAGATACACTGCTGTGTAACAGTCTTAGAAACATTTAGCAACATTGTACACTGTAAACACTGTTTCTAGTGCTTTTAGCAAGAACATGATTGTATGGTGTTCTTCTGCTGAAGATCAAGATCGATAAAGATTTAAGTCAAATCATTTTGTTTTACGTAATTCATCCATATAAATCTATACATAGCAGTACAATAAGTATCTTTTTACTTTTATGGATGAGTAGAGAGGAGCAAATGATGTTAATGACAAGAAACACCTACCGATGGGTTAATTAGATTTGATTGAGAAATGTGATAGATGAGCCACTACACTTCATATTAACTGTGTAGTTAATTGTTATCAAATTTTTAAAGATTATGATCAATGTGAATTAAACTGTGGTAATAACAGGCTTGGTTTCTTAACTCCAAACTAAGGTAATTAATATATATAATGTATTATCTGTTATCATATTATGTATTATTGGAACAAGGTTTACTCCGGGCTGAAAACAGAAGAAAAGTAACATCACGTCACAAGACACCACAGCCGAAATGTTGTGTTTCCTTTCTTCTCTTTTCAGCATGGAATAAACCTTTACTTGTTCCTTTGCAGCCTACACCTGCTGATGCAGATACCTACTTGAACTACTTATATGTTATTGTATATTATTAACTGTCAAGATTGCTATAATAGTACAAACATTAGTGAAGGCGTTGAGTAAATTGGTGCTCATAGCACATACTGTACATATAGAATTCTAGTCCTGTCTAAGATGTATGAGACATGCGCGGCTACATATTTTAAATTGTTTTATGGATACATCTACTGAAAAGGTGAGTATTTTAGTTTTTTTTTAAAAAAACGGTTCCATTTTCCCAAAAATTTCTTGAATATACTACACACATTTCCAACTCCTATTTACAGTATTTTGCTTACAGAGCAACGTACTACAGTACGTGTGTATCAGGATGTGTCATAATCACAAAGTATTTTTATTTGTTCAGGTTGTTGACAAGGCTTCCATTTGAAATAGCCTGAAACTATAATAAAGAAAATGCACACAGCTATTAGGTGCTGTGTCATACTGGTTAGTGACTATCTGATTGTATGTGAAAAAGCAATACCTTTAATAAGGTATGAATAATTTACCTGCTCCCATTTCCCACATGCTTCTCTTCTTTGGCAGACTTCATCTCAGTTTACCTCATGACAAGTGTGTTATGACATCCAATACATGGGATATTTCAACTATTAATTATTTATATGAGCAACATGCTTAAAAATATTTCACTCATACACAGATATTAGGTTTTATATTGCTTATTTGTCTCTGTTTTAAAACAAAATTAGTTCAGCATAAACAAATATTATTACATTTGATCTAAATAATGATCTGTTGTTAACATACTCATTTAATTATTAACAATTTGGTTGAATTGGCACCAAATGTTTGACTTGGATTTTGGTCTCAGAGAAAAAAGATCAAATGAGGCTAAATCTCTGAAGGTTTACTTAACAGTTTTCCTTCTGAGAGATAATACATGCCATACATTATTATAATAGAACTACAAAAATAAACGCCATTCAGTACAAAAAATGAAAATATTTGGGATTGTAGAAATGTTTATATGTTTATACTGTATTGGAACATAGGAGTGCCCAAATTACAGTAAATACATAAACTACTTCAGTTGTGGGAGAGCATGCAGAATTTGCAGGAAGTCTTGTCAGAGAAACGAGTTTGCCTAGGTGCTGCTTTGTCAAGCCAGATCATGTCTTGAGTATAAAGTGGTAAAGCTAGCATGCAACTAGAAACAGAAAATGTAATCAGGGAATCTGGAACAGGGCAAATATATTTATTTTTTTTGAGAAGCCACACTTTATCTTGAACCGAAAGTCAAAATAAACAAATGAAAAACAGAAGCACAGCATCCTTTCCAGCTTCTGCACTTAATTTGGAATGCATTCAGTGTCAAAAACAGGGGGATCATTGATTAATTATGATACACTGTACATATTTAGGATGAGGCTTTAGAAACTAGAAAATAAAAAGGATATTGGTCTTAAATAATTTATGGCTCCAATTTAAATATTTAGGTTTATATTGCAAAACATTTTTGATCGTGTAGAAACATTTGAATTCAAACACCACTGCATGCTATTTTCTTAATAAAATGAGTTGCACCAAATAAATAATATTCTTTATATATTGTATCTACAATTACACAACATTAGGCATTTCCTTTTGACTGCCCAAATGCACAGAAGAGTTGATTTGTTTTATATGGTTGAAAGTGATCAATTTTTCTAGTATTTTTTTTTCTTTTTCTGATTAGCAAAACAAAGGAAGGGTGATAGAGAAGCCTGATGTTACATTTTAATGCAACCTTTAAATTCCAAGAAAACATCATCAAACAACTGTATTCAGGACTGATGAAAAGATGGTCCTATTTACCCAAGCTCTCTTGCTAGGAGCCATGGGACTGAAGAGATTATTCTCCAAAAGTAAAGATGCACATAAGACCATATGGGGCTTTTAGTTAGTGCACTTTGGAAAGCAGGAGAACAGGTGTATCACAATGAAAAAAAGTCACTGATCAGACACAGAAACCTTGATCTGAGTATCATGTAGCTGCAGAGCAGCCATCATATAGTATCAATGCTTCTTTTAATCCCACTATGATGCTCCGCAAGCTCCTATCGATTTTCTCTTCACATTTGTTTTTGGCATTAATTATTCACGCCTTTCTTTTTTCTTTCCATCATCGTTTGCAAAGGCAAATTTTGTGTTAAAATCAATTGTGTGGGTACTGTAGATGGCTTGTTTGGTTTTTCCTGCTTTCATCTCTCTGTTCGAACAGCCCTGGGGAGAAGTGGAATATCAGCGAAAAAGAAAGGGAAAATCAATGTAAGACAGCGATTCATAAAACACACATCAACAGAGGCTTGTCTAAGAGAACGCGCTGTTGGATGTTAAACTGAATTCTGTGTATGTCCAGACAGAAAAGTATCATTTTGCTTTCAGGATACCCAGGGAGTCCTACTAGTAAACCATGCTTTTTTTGTTTGTTCATGGAAAAAACAGTGTGAAACTGTCAGCACACAATAATGTCGTTCAGCTCTAGAACAAAAGTAATTCTTTTCCATTTTTTTCCTCTTTTGTAAAGAGGTATTTTAGAAAAGACAGAACAACATTAGCATATTAGCCAAAAGTACTGTATTAGAACACTTCATTCTTTTAAGATCAAAAGGGAATGATTGTGTTGAAAAACATATTTTTTTTCCTTTTGTTGCACCTGTTTATATAAAACCAAACAAATGATATCACCCTGAATCATCCTTTCCTACTTCAAAGGGAATAATTCATACATGGTTATGTTTCTGTTTGTGCTTCAGGATATGCTTAACATAGAACTAATGGGGTAGAGAAAAGATTTAGGGGTAGTTTATTCTGCAATGAACTTTCTCAACAAATGCTGAAAACTATTGCTTGGCAATATGTTGAGAGAGGTAGAAACTTGTTTTCACGTAGCTCCAAACCTGTGCCTAGACAGACATAGCACATCTTATTCAAATAATATTTCCTGCAGTACAATGTAACAACCCAGAAACATATACTGTAACTAATATCAGGCCTTGCATTAACAGTTAAAAATATATTTCTTAAAAGACAACATGGGCATTGTTGGATAGGGTATTTTGTTCCTGTACATCACACAGTACGCTCCAAATGAAAACTTTTTTAGTTACAAATAAACTAACATTTCAGATTTTCAAATTCATGGAAAGTCTTGAAAAGATGTGAATAAGCAACTTACAAGTTAAGTTAATGTTTCAACTAAAAACTGAAAGTTCAAATGGGATAAAAGCCAGCAGGTGTGGTAGTCCAGCCAGAGACTGGAATTGAGTGGCCTAGTGTATTGGAAATTGACAGGAGTTTGGGTGTTTGGCCCTTCACTGTGAGATAATTGATAAGGTGGCAGACCTGCATAAATTGCTTTTTTAAATAGTAATATAAAATGTGCTATGTGCATAATATAACTCATGTGAAATGGAACGTGAATCCTGCTATTTACAGTAAGGGTATGATCTCTTAATTAACAGGCAAATAAAGAAAGAAACTTGGGATTTCTGATCCATGGTGTAATCTGGCATTCACTCTAAAGCAAGGAAACATAAAAAAGTGTTTTTATAAATGTTTTTCTCCTGCCTGGTGTTGTTGTTCCAAATGTATTACATTGTCCCAGAAGGTGACAGATAACTGCACAGAGAAATTAATTATTTATTCGCAAAAACATTTAATCCAATTCTTTTCTGGTGGAGTTACATTATTCAAGTATTTTTTATAAACTCTTTCATGCGTTTTTAGACGGTTACATTCAGTCTCTTTACCTATTTAATTATTCACCAACAATGACAAGTTTTTTTGAGGGGATGTTGTTTATTCATATACAGTATAATGTTTTGTGAATTTGATAAAGGTTACTTGTGAAATTAAAACTGTTATAGATATTTAAATTACCAATATGGGTCTGAACTATAAACTTAGGAAAGTTCTCGAATCTTTAAAAATATATGTGAAGTATCGGTGAAAAATCTTTATTTGTAAAGTAAGATGTCTGAAACAATAAGGCATTCAATGTAGATTAAGTTCTTAAAGACAGAATAACAGCACTACTTTAATAGGATTCTGAATCCAAATACAATGATTTGATTCATACATTAAGCTGCAGGCTGGTCCAACTCCCATCATAATGCTGTAGTAATCAACAAGCATTAAGGAATTTATTTTTGTTCATTTCCAATTTTAATTCTCTCTAAGGAGAAGCTTCCCATTTAATTACCAGAAAATTGACACCAAACATTAATATTATCAGATTTAAAACAGGGATAATGGTACTCCTAATAGCTAATTGATCTGATGTAGGCAAGGAACATATCCCACTGTGGCCTGAAGGAACATACACTACTGACTAAGGTTTGAGGATAAATTGGATCCGAATTAAAAACTAGGCTTTTATAGAGCTGATTTATGGGTGCTGGAATTTAAAGGCATCTAAGATGCAATAAAATTCTCTTCAGAAACCACAGGCAGTAGAAAGCAGAATGATTCTAGTCCTATAAAAATGTGTAAGTCTGCCATATTACTGGGATAAGAAATTCACTGTCATACAAAATAAATCCTCAAAAGTAAGGTATTGCTTGGTTAAGTAGGTGGCCACAGATTTGAATTCCATTCTTCATTGCATTATACAAACACATATTCGATCACTAGTCTGTTCATACATGATTTTTTTAAAATAGAGGTTTCTGTGTTTATTAATGTACAAGACATAATAAATGTCTTAATGCTGCTTAACATTCCCTTAAAACTATAAAATAGTATGAACATCGACATCCTCCATTACAAATACAGTTTCCAGCTTTGCTTTCCAGACTATAGACCTATGGAGTTCATATTTTATTGTGTTACAATTTTCCTTTAAGTTTGAATGACAGTTATCTTGAAATCATCAGGTTCACACAAGGAGATCGTGATCAAGGCTTTATGAAATAGACTATTTGAAATAGACAGAGGGTCATATTTCACATTTAATGATATATCCACTGAAGTGAAATAAGTCGTAAACTTCAAAATATTAGTCTACCTTCTGGTTAAATTTGAATGAGCTCTAATTGTAGGAAGTACCTGTATTTCTGTTTTTTTTTTCCAAACATCATTAGTTCATCCTGTAAAAATACTGTACACCACGTGAGCTATTAGTATTTACTAGGTGCTTTCAGAAAGCGATGCTCCATACTTTCATGTCAAAACGTGATCTGACGACTAATTGTCACGGGGTTCTGAAGGATATTTAGATGATCTAACAGCACAGTTTCACAGTTTTCCTGTTTGAATATTTTTTAAAATAATATGGAGCATTACATTCTTCGGGACCCTCGTGTAAAAATCATAAAGACAAAATTGTATTTCCAAACTTGAATTAATTTTATGTTTAAATTTACCAAGGTCTGTTTAGTTTTCATCACATTGCATTATGAAGTATGTGGTTGGTTTACGGATAGTGAAATGTTCTTTTACGTTCTAAAGATTAGAACGATACATTATTTAAATTGTTCATTCATATAGCTTATTAAGTAGCAGCTCAGTTTACCTTAGTATATTCTGCCTAAGTATAGATTTTTGTTGCAGAGAGACTTCTTTTATTCCTACTGTATATTCCCTCTCTTGTCAAATCTTCTCAAGGCAAACCTGTGGCGTCTTTTACCCCTTAAGGATCTCTACTGGATCTCTGGACTCTAATCTTCAACTGTTACAGTAACTGTAAGGGAAATGATAGAATAACGATTCTCTCTTATATAGAAGGTTTTTGATAGAGCCAATAAACTGGCTTGTGTACCACCAGTGGATTGCCGCATTGATCTCTTTATTTCAGAAAAGCATAAAATTCAAATGAAAATTATTGAACGTGGCGTTTACTGGATTCGCAATGAAAGTTGCTTCCGTCCTGTTCCGTTAGGTAATGTAAACAGGTGTCAGACATCGCACAACTTCTGTCATTATCAAAAAACAAGTACATGATAAATAAACGACGGCTACGTTTGATATATTAAAACATACTGTATACGCACCAATAACTCGTACAATTGTGAAACTAAGACACAACAAACTTTTAAACAAGACTGAGAAGCAGTTAAATTCTACAGAATATCGTTTGAAGATGTAGAAGTTAATATAAATGTACTGTAAATACGATGATAAATTATTTAGATTGACTTTAAAACATTTTTAAAGAGGAATACAAATTGTCAGATATTTAAAGAAGTAAACTTAATCTAACCTCAATGTACTCTATAGCATACAACTTTTTGTGTGCTAAAATGTCAGCTTACGTACGTAAAATTAATGTTAATAATCGTAAAGACGAAATAGAACATTTTAAACCCCAAAGGGGGTTATTTTATCATTCCTTGTACAGTACGTACTGTAGCAATCGCCATTATACTTCTTTGTCCTTTGATAAAACAAATAATGTAATGGCTGATCAATTAATAGCAAAGAAAATTAGTTTATCAAAAGGAAAAAAAACAAAAAATAAATTACCAATTAAGCAGGGGTTAGGTGGTCGCAAAACAATAGAAGAAAAGGATTAAAGATAAGATAAATGATGTTATTCTTACCTGAAAAGCGTTTTTATCCTTTTGAATCCTAATGGGCATTGGCGAAGTCTCGTATGGAGAGTGAACTGCTTTCTGCCCCGTTTTATACCTCTACGGTCAATTAATATTGCATTACCTTATTTTAAATTTTCAAAACCCACAATATAATGTAATGGCATAAGGGCATTTATTATTAAAGGACGTTTGATTGGGAAAAAGTCGCTGGGGCTGATTAAAAAGACTGGGAAATGAGGAGCAAAGACATACATGAACCACAGGATTTGAAAATTTCAGAACAGTTGTGGCATAATGAATTTGATATTGTTTGTGCTGCACATTTTAAAGTTTTTAGGACAGTTATTGAAACTCTTCCTTGAAATACTCAGAAAATATTCATACTCTTGGCATTAATGTTTAATAGTGACAGTGCTTTAGGGATCCATAAATAAAAAAAAATACTTCAGTCTTCTTGAAAACACATACCTCTACAACAGTTTTCGCGGTTATCAGTTTCATTCTGCATGATTTATGTACAAATCCATTTGATAGTGTTATAATTCGAGTATTGTGAACAGCTATTAGATTTGAAATCAACAATAGCAGAAGAAAAAAATGTATTTTAGTCAAAGCAAGTTGTATTATGAAAATTAATTCAATTTTCGTTTTTACAAATTATAGAGAGTTTATTAGTAGTAACGTCAGGTCACGACGAAAAACACACTTGGTCAAGTAAAAAAGTGAGAAAGGAAATGATTGATAATAAAACAGTATTTTAACTTGACAACCTACTGTAGATCGTTTAACCTTTAATCTACCTGTTTACTTTACAGCCACACACAAGGAATTAGTGTAATAAAATAAACTCCTACTAATAATAAAATCACAGTGATATATATTTCATAGACACTCAGTGTATAATTTTCCCATTAGGTAGTGAAAAGAGCATCATTTTAAGTATTTGTACATGCCTTAAAATAGCGGACATTTTCAAACAAAATATATTCATATATAAAGCATAATTTAAGAATATAATCTGAAAATGAAACATTAAAATGATCAACAATGTTCTCCAGTTCTTCTCAAAATTATTTTAAAACGGTAAAAGGAGATGTTTCTAGTCCAGAGTTAAGGTATTTTTAGTCAATTTAACATGACTTCTTTAAGTACACGATCACGTAGTTCAGACAGCAGTAAATGTTATCCATTTTGAACTTCTTCTCAAGAAATTTATTACTACAAGTAAAATGAAAATGTACATTGATTTACCGCATTTAATTTTAAAGCTTTGACTTTGATTTATATATACCTATTTTCTCTAGATTCAGAACAGGGATTCTGTTATTCCAACCCTTTTTCATTGGCGAGAACTACAGTATTCTATATATTATTTTAATTTAAATCTTGTCTGTTAAATCTAAATCATAATAGTTGTCGCATTAATAATATTAATACCAATAATAGGAATACAAGTAGCAACATGTTATTGAAGTATGAGAACAGGACAATCCATCAAATACATTGAAGCAACAAATTTCCTCGAAGTGACAAGCAGTTATCTTTCAGTGCTCAATACAAATTTTACAAGTACTTTTCTACAAATGATGTTAAACTTTTAAACTTGTGTTACTTTAGAAAAAGTGAGAGGCAAAAAAAAGTCCGTCCATGGCTTAATATCACTAGTCCTTAGAAGACATGGATAAGTAGATCCCTGCTATTTTCTTGATTAAACTCAAATCAATGTCACGCTGATTTGTTTCAACTAATGTACCGCCGAGTACTTCATTCTTTTTTGCTTTTGTCTCTGATTACAAAACCAAACTCTAACCACGTTCTTTTTGAGGTCCAGCTTTTCTGCAATGGCGGCAATTTTCTCTGAAGATGGACGGGGCTGGATTGCAAAATAAGCCTCCAAAGAGCGCTTTTCTGGGGCGGCAATTGAGGTACGTTTGCGCTTTCGTTCGTTACCGTTAAAGAGATCGGGCTTGCTGTTCTTCTCCCGGTGTGCCGCCTCTGCCTCCTCCAGCCAGGCTTGCAGGACAGGTTTCAGAGCAATCATATTATTATGAGACAAGGTCAAGGACTCAAACCTGCAGATTGTGCTCTGGCTAAGAGACCCGACCCCTGGTATCTTGAGGTTGGCAAGAGCAGATCCAACATCAGCCTGCGTCACTCCAAGCTTGATCCGTCTTTGTTTAAATCGCTCAGCGAAAGCTTCCAGCTCCCGGGGATCGGATTCCACGTCGTTGATGCAGGTCATCCCATTGTGAGCGGACAGGGAATGTGGGTGTCCCATCCCCATGGCTTGGTGAAGATGACCCATGGTCTGTAGATGGTGCTGATGGACCTGAGCCGACATAACAGAGGGATCCGGTGCCCCCATCCCACTTACAGTTAAATTCTGGGAGATGTGGTCGAGGAGGTCTCCTTCCAAACTTTGATGAACGTGGTGGTGGGAGGTAAGGGTAGACGGGTGAGAGATGGGCACTGTAGAAGAGGTAGAGGTGCAGGGGACACTGCTCATGGTATGGTAGGTCACGTCTGGCTTGAAAGGATGGCTCTTGCCGTGGGAGACAATATCAACAGCCGCCAGAGCTTCAGCGCGGGCAAGCAGACTCTCATCAAAGCCTCCGAATATATTGCCCTGAAGCTGCAAGCAAGAATGCGCATATTGGAGTCAGTGGGGAATTCTGTCAACTCAGGATTAAAAAACATTTTCAAGCACAGAGAGAATCCTCCTCAAAGCCCAGGTCATAAAAATTAATATGAAGGCAGAAGCTTTGCTTGAATAGACATGTGGATCAGAGACAGACAGAGTGTGTGTGTGTGAGAGAGAGAGAGCGAGAGAGAGGTGGAAGAGGGGGGAGAGAGACACTGAGAGAGAAGTACAGTGCTATCTGATTGTTCCGGCAACATGAAAAAAACATTAAGCTAGTGTCTGTCAAAAATGTGCCTTAAAGCAGTAATTATGCAGATTTACATACCTGTGGGGTTGGAAGGCAAACTCTGCGCATAGCCTCTGAACTTGAGTGGAGACTGGCATATTTAGGCTCCTGTAGTACAGGATGCATAGAGAAAGACTGCTTGCTGTTCATGGTCATCATCTTTGCAGCACACCTTGCAGGTAGGCAGCCTTGACATATAGGCTGGGTTGACTCTCTGGCTTGCTCCTGTCAGTGTGAGCACCTTCCAATGACAGAGCCTCTCTCTATGCAACTCTCTCCACCTGCTTCTTTACTCATCTTACAAGCTGCATGCCAGGAATAGGACCCGCAGCTACGCGCAAGCGTGTTGCATGCAAGAAGCCTAGGAAATTAGCCGGAGGAGCCAAAACCATTTAGCTTCAAACATTTTTTGAGGGACGTGGCTATTTTATGGACGGCATTGGTGCTCATAGAGTTAATTAGAAACCACTAAGTGGGAGAAGTAACAAGTTCGGATCCACGGTGAACTCCATTTGAATGATTTTAATGCTAAAAAAAACTTAATAATGAATGTATATGCATTTCTAACGGGTAATTTTCTCGATCAAAGTTCAGAGTTTAAAGAGTTACATTATCATATACAGTATACGAGTTTAATATTAAAATTTAAATTGCAACGGTGTTATGATCGTCTCCTTCCAAGCTTTAAGTAACTCTTCAAACATTAGTTTGAGTCATCTCATCATTCGTTTGAGGTTTTGCTTAAATTTTCAAAATATTTGTCTTGCATATGATCAATCAAAATATTTTACCTGGCCTATAAAATGATAAAATCTGTTTTAATAGCTAATCACACATTTAATAAAATTAAATAATTTGAATTTCGGATGTTAATATTAACAGATCTGTATTAGAGGTTAATTTGCTAGAAAAAAACAAACCGATAAATAAAATGGTTTAAAAAAAAGACAAGAACATGTTAAAATTAAAAATGTTAAAATTCGATTTGCTGTTCCATCTGAAAACAGACGAATTTAGATTAATTTAAGTAATCGTACAGACACGAAAATAGTTTGTTCATCCCGACAAAGGTGTAAATTACAGGTGTTTGGACTTTTCTCGACTCACATGATCGTTGGAGTTTTATATTTCGTATTAACATTCAGGGTTACAGTAACGTCAGGTTGAATTCAGGACCACGGAGAGCTCACGGCTCAAGGAAGTGCGTGGGCCAACTCTCGCTATGCTTAAATGGTTGCTGTACTTTTCCAGAGCCCTGATACATCAAATAATTTTTAAAAGACCTCAAGGCAATGGTAGGGCAACGGGGAAAGTGTTGAGGCTATGTAGGACAGCTTGAATGCTATTATTTGTCATCAGATTTGCACAAATGGAAGTGAAACATGAGTGAATCTGTGAAAGAAAGCTCCTCAGTCACATCAAAGAGAGAAATCAGCGTCTTGTTGCAAATCTACATGTCCTGATTTATTATAAAACATTTACAGCAAATCATTTATATTTCACTGAGCCTAAGTAGCTGCATGAAAGTTTTATCTAAAGTGGAACTATATTTAAAGCCTGCTTTTGTTTAGAGGAGGTAATTAATTGATGTATAAATTGTATTACCTTTCCCCTTAATTATTCAACGTCTTTCGCATGCTTTTCTGGCTATTGAAATAAGCAAAGGAAGGGGTTAGAACACCTGTAATTTATAAATTATTTCATGAAGAGTGTCATGAACAAGTGGCTTTAAATATTTTTCAGTTCTTCTTACAGGCAGAAACAGGAAATCCTTACAACATTACAAATAAAAACTTGATTAGTCGATAGATTTTTGCATGTAACTCGAACAACTCGGCTAGGCATTTTCTAATGCCACCAGTCTGAATGAATTCATACAGTATATGACATAAGTAACTATGCTTACTGGTCTTTTTGTACCATTTGAGCATAACATTAACTGATGCAGGCTTCAAAACAGCAGGGCATGTACACAAGATTGACAGTCATAATTAAGCTTGTGAAATATTTATGCTTTTGGACACCTGTATTGCCGTTACACCTCATAAACAGCACAAGAGGTGTATATATATATGCACATGAACAATGACAAGTCAAAAGCATCCCATATGGGCTACTACCACAGTCTATCAGCAGACTTAAAAGTGTCATTGCAATGGCCTGGTTCATTGATTCATTTAGCCATAAATAATTGATCACACTTCTGAAAAGCTTGATAAAAATTAAGCGGTGGCTTACATCGAGATAAATTAAATAAAATGCTTGACTAGGAAAAAAAAAAACCAAATAAATTTTTGAACACCAACTGCTGCTATTTGTATTTCTTTTCACAATAAAGGGGAAAATCCAGCATTAAGGATATACCAAAGGAGACTTAACTGACAAAAATGTCAGAAATTATTAAATTGAAATCGACAGTGGTACAGGTCGGGGTTAAGTAACCCATTTTCTGACCAGTTGGATATCACTTAAGCTTTGGCCCCTTATGTCATATATTCAGGTAATAAAGTCTTTATATACAGTATGCATTATATACTGTATAACTGCTGCCTTTTACGTTACAAATACCAATTAGTTATGACTAATCGATGAATTCTATCCTTTAAAATGTTGTGAGTTTACCCATTTGGAATGGTTCCATGTTATGTTCAGTAAAAGACGGAAAAGAAAACATCCTACTAAACCTTTAGGATTCAATTGAACATAAAAAAACAGCTTCACCCGTTCATGTGAGCTGAGTCTTTACATCATGGCACAGAATGGAGAAGCCGGGGGAAGGGAATGACACAGCTGTTCCATTGCACAATCGGATCCAAGCAAGGTCTACTGTTACCCAGACAGTCAATAATTTATCAGGTATTTTGGAGTTATCCGTTACCTTCTGGTAGATTCTTGTTCATTAAGGATATTAAACATCACACTTCAACTGAGTACAAAACTACCAGTTGGAAGAGTTCAGCAACTTCTCAAGTTCTCTTGTCTTGAATTTTCCTTTTTTTGTCAGTTTTTACCATCCTTTCCCCTGGTACACAAATGGCACAGACATAGCTCAAGTGATTTGACATGTGAAAGGTATGAGTTGATAAACAGATAGAAGGAGGATAGATGACACTTCTTTGTCCACCTGGGACAAAATAGCTCTGCATTATACCAAATTGACTCCAAATATTTTTCACATGAATGGCCAAAGTAGACGAAATATATAATTCATCACTGTTTGAATAAATCAAATGCTACGAAGTCACATGGAATTGCACAGTTCCATAAAACTTTTTCATGTATAAAAGAAAAGCCTGTAATTACTAAATCTTACATTCAAATGCTCTGCCCCTGTTAAGCGTAACATGCACAAAAAATTGTATTTTATGCCAGTAAAAAGCAGATTCTAGTCATGAATGACCACCAGCTGGGGAACAGAGAGGGCTCTTTCTAACTCTTAAATCACAATTCTAATCCACAACATCTTTTGTAGGCTAAAGACCATGCAAAATAACACCTGGCTACCTTCAAACCACTTTACTTTTTACAGCAATGAAGAGAATAAAATTATAAAGGTAATTGTCAAATATTTCCATCGATGCCTTTTCCCAGGTGTAGTGGCACTGCTTTCGTTCCTTCAGTTTAAACAAAAGTCAATCTAATGAATGCACAGAAGATACATCTTCGTTCTATACAGTATGTCAGAGTTGAGGCTGCATAAGGTGTGGAGAACAGCTCAGTAGTGTCTTGCAGCTTCATTTCACCCCCTACTGTTTTAATCCACCAACCACTGCCTGTAAAACCTTGTGGGTGTCTAAATTGTCATGGACCACCTGGGTCTGCCTTTGCCTTCAGCAATGCAATGGATGCATATTAACTGTTGTGCAACTTGTGAGGTCACCTGTATCCTCCTTCTGTTTCATGCTGGAATATACTGAAGAAAAAGCCTGGTCTATGATTACTTTATGATCATTAGGAATCTTGTGATATAAAATTTGATTAGGCCAGTGCCATTGCTGTAGAAGAGATAGATGTCTCCTGTAGAACACACTATTCTCTAGTTATTTGGTGGAACTGTGTATGTAATGTAATAATCACATGGAAAAAAGTTATAGCTATTAAGTTACATAAATAATTCTACAACAAACATTGCTTGAAATAACTGAAACCCTGAGCTCAAGACCCGAATCATTGTTAAACAAAGCACACAGCAGGAAAGGGTGCCAAGTATGAGATATGCTGTGATTCAGGGGAGAGACTCACCTGAATTATAATGTAGTTTAAGTCAACAGAAATGCTGAATAGAAGGTGAACCAATATTGAAAATAAAATAAACATAAGTTCCTTTTGTGGCAAAGTGCTCTAGAATGAATCAGATTTTTTCATATATCCAACTCGGGAATAAATATCAGTTTAAAATGTGTTTAACCCCAAAATTAACATACATAAATATTGCATTACATAAAGCTGCCAATATGCTGAGCCAAAATAAACCTGCATTTTTATTCTCCGAGTCTGAAGTTGAAAAGCAGCATGCAGAAAGAAAACTGTAAATTGGCGACAGTTGATGGACACAAATAAAATGCTCTAGCAGAAATAACATCTGGCCTATCCGATGTTTAAATTCACAGACCTAAAGAATCTGCATTACAGAAAAAATAAAACTTAAAAGTTTTGCTTTTCTATGCAATGCACATATTTTCATAATATTTTATATGCACAATAGGTGCTCATTCTAACTGTAAATTATTTTTAGTTTACTTCAACAGATTTCTCATTTACTCCATTAACTCATGACAACCTATACTGAAGTGCACTCTGTGCCTACAGTGTATAGACACTACCGGCTATATAAAGTAACACTGCTAAAAAAAGCAGAAGGTATAAATGTACCAAGACATGCATGTTCTTTTATGACAATAATGCACAAAAAACACAAACAACAGATTTTGGGGGTGAAATTTTTGGAATGGTTTCTTTGCAGCATTTTTTTTTATCCAATTATTTTTTCCCCAGTTGACTTCTTTTCAAAATCTTTATCACAGCCATTCCATTATCTTTATTGGGAAAGTGAACATGCTAATGTTAGAAATTGAGGTTATAAACAGGAAATCAAAAATACATCCACAAACCCCAATGTATTAAACAGTTACAAATCCACATACAATGTTTTCAAAATGTATTACACATCACTACAATGTAAAACTATCATACACAGTTTGGTTTACAAATAAAGAAGGGAGTAAATTCCCTTGCACATGATTCTACAAAGCTTGACGTGCATTTCAGTCTGAAGTGTTCTAGAATGCAAGTCAGTAACAGCTTTGGCTTCAATACAATGAAGCTAAGGTTTCCAGTTTCCAGACCTGCCTGTTTTTGTCCACTCAGACCAAACCGATAAGGGTACAGTCTGGAAGTTTTTGAGCGTTTCTTTTAAACGTATGATTAGGCATCGCCCTACCACTTGGGAAAAAAAAAACTTTATGAACATGCTATATTGAAGTATGGAATCTTTTTATAAAAAAAAATCTAAAAAGACAGTGTTCATTAAAATAAAGAATAAAATTGAGAGAATGGCTCATAGGATTTGGATTATTTTCTATGAGTCAAAAAAAAAAAGAATTCTTATATGTACTGTAACTTTTGTCCAGTTAAGAAGAGTTGCATTTACCAACCCTCCACATTTTTCTTTCACTCATGAAAACAGCTGAACTAAAAGTTTGATTTGTCAAAATAAATTAAAGTTGGAATATTCCTTTCATAAAATACATTAAATCTTAAATAGCTGGAGACTTTAGATCAGGGCACAAGCTCACTCTAAAATGAATGAAAAAACATATTTCCAAAACGTTTTAACCATGAAAACACTGCAGAAGAATGTACTGCTGCAATATCATTATAAAACAGGAAAGGGAAACGAGTGTATTGTGAGCTTTCCAGCTTTAAAATCATGTGAAAGGGAGTATTTTTGTCACCACTTAAATTTAACATTCATCTCCACTAATCTAGAAAAAAATATTATCTACATTTTAATTATTGCAAACCTCTGTACAAAAAATACACGGAAAATCTTATAAAAATGCAGCTGTCTGCTGGTAATTTAATAGACAATAAGGCAAAATTATATACAAAACAAAAATGTATTAATATACATTCAAACACCACTCTGCATAATGCAGAAGCATTAAATTGTTCCCTGTAAAATAATCCATATCTTGAACAGGGATGTGAGAAATGTTCTAAGTTTGCTTATAATATATCATGTACAAAGGCCAAAGAACTCTTTGGGTAATGACTGAAAAAAATCCTTACAACTATTTATATTGTTGGGGAAATCATAGAGCTATTCACATTTTTATTCCTTTCCTTACGAAATACTGGCACAATCTACAGTCTTTCATTTTTGATGTAGATCTTTACATAAAGTGGCACTGCATATTACACAAAATGCAAAATAATCTGGAACAAAACTACCAATATCCAGTCTTTTGACAAAACTGGTCTGGAAAGAATGTCCTAAATCTTGTATGTTATTTTTCAATCTATTTAGGGGGTACTGAGTTTTTTTGCATAAAAACGATTTGTTTATCAGCCTGTTTCAGTTTTCAAATAGTCCAAATGCCGTGCTGAATATCATTTCCTTTTCTTAAAGAATTTGAGAATGTTTTAGGGAAAGTATAGCTTATATGACACCTTTATTGTGCTTGTAGACAAGATTTAGTCTTAATTCATTAAGGTTTCAATTAAAAGTATCAAAATGTTCTATTTAACGCATAAGTGTGAGAATATATAAATCACCAAAAACAGCCTGCACTTAAAAAAATAAAGAAGGCAAGCTAAAGAATTTCAAATCTCAAAGCATGTTCATAACTTCAGTTCCACTATGCAGTAAAAACCGCAATGTATGTTTCTTTCAAATCAGTAACTCACAGCTAAATGCCCTTTTCTTAAATCCTAAGTGTAAATGGGCTTGAAAAAGTAACTCTGAAAAAGATGTTTTCATAAATTGTTTATTCACACTAATTTTGATCCTACCCTTGCAGCAATTAGACAAGAAAGCACCCCGTTTATAAAAGGGGATGAAGCCTGCAATGAACAAAAGGCTCAGCAACAACCCGTCAGAACCTGAACTTAATTTACCTCGACAATTTAGAGACACAAACTCCTGGAGTCTGGGCAGGCCACTGAAGGAAGGGTCAGGCTCACAGCTCGATTGAAGGTGCTAGAAAAATTGCTTTGTTTATGCTACGTACAGCTAAATGAGAGCTATTACAAAATCTGATATCCCAAAATGTACAACAGATGAACCCTGACAGCTGAATGGAGTCTTGTTTTCTCACATTCCTATTATAACCATTACGGCAAGTACCGTCTCTGACTTTTCACTTATTTTGGCTTCTTAGTCTCAAAACCTGAACTCTGTTTTGAAAACATGATTTCTACCTTATTAAATACATCTACTTTGTACTACAAAAATTAACAGTCTTTCACAAAAAAAAGGGGGGTGTTGAATTTTTTCATCTTCGCCACGAACGGCTTTCATCCTCATCCTCTTCGTCATCATCTTCCTCCTCTTCCTCAGGGTGTAAGAGGGAGCACTCAGCCTCCTGGGTGGACAAGAGTTTAAGATCACATCAGTTCATTCAAATTTTATTGTTCTTTCTAAAAATCTGAAGGTTTAAATGTAGCTATATGTGATTGCTAGGATACCAATTAATAATCGGAACCTCAGACTCACAGCAGAATCATGCTGAAAACAATCACCTCCTATAAACACAACTATATTTTTCAAATCTCTTGCATGTATTCTATTTGTGGTTTTGAAAGTTCAAAACACTGGGTAAATTAACTTCTAAATACGTTCAAGGACATGAAAAAAACCTTTGTTAATGTCTACAAATTCTCCACCTCCTCAACATTAAAAATGTTTAGATCAAGGAGTATTCTAAAATGGAACAAGCAGAGGTTAATGTTTGCCATAATGAATGGTAAAAAATGATAAAATACACTTTTGTCAGAAGAAGGCTTCATGAAATTAACTACTACTTATTCCTTAAAGCTTTATTTCTCCCTGGATTTTCAAGAGATCTAGCAGAAATAAAGCCTATAGCTTCCTTTTCCATTACATTTTTCTATTTCATTAGATTTCTATTTAAAAAAAAATAATGATGTAGTTATTGTGCTGCCCACATCATTATATCTAACATTTGGCAGGTCATGTGTCAACCCTAATCTGTCCGGTATCATCATATAACTCGTCTTCATACTAAGGTTCTTCTGCTTGCATTTAAGACACATAAGTGATTATCTTAAGAACTTATTGCATGAGCAGTATCCAATGTACCGTCCCATATGAGTTACTGTACAGGTATGAGCCCTGTGATAACTCACTGTGCCAGAGAATGCAACTGCAAATGGTATATGACCCCAGCTCTGTAATTCTCCATGCTACTTTACAATCTTCATTGTATTTCTAACCTCTTCCTTAGATTCTTCTTCTTCTGGTTCAGTTGATACTGATGGAGTCTTGGGCTTATACCATGAGATCTGCAGAGTGCGACCCTTGAACTTTGCACCTTGGTTGGCAGCCTGAAAAAAAGTAAAAAGTGTATTTTTTTAATTTCCTTAAAATAACATTTTAAGTTGTAAAAGTAGTAGTAATAGATAGCAAGCTCTGTTGGCTATCCTTAAAATGACAACACTTACTAGATAATTTAGTGAAACAGGCTCTTTTGGGAAAAGGAAAATCTTTCAGCAGATTCAGCAGAGAAATGGATTCCAGTATGTTTCTAATACAGTTTGAAAATGTATGGGACCTACAAAAATAGCAATACTCAACTAACATTGACAGAGTGATACAGTAAAGCTATGCAATGTGATTTATTAATCCCTTTCTTAGATCTGTAAAAAGCTTGAACAAGCCTGCACACACTAATGCTCACAAATACATACACGTAAGGACACCCCCTAAAGATCTTATGCTTAAACATATTTAGACATTCACCTAGTCCTCACCAAGTCCTAGCAGTAGATAAATCCAACTTAATTTGACAAAAACACACACAAAATATACTGAAATGCAAAATATGCCATTTCAGTTAACAGGGTATGTAGAATTGCGTACTAAAACATGTGCAAATGATTAGTTGACCAGCAAATCAAAACCTTTGTTATTTTGGTCTTTAGTACTCAGGTTTGTTGTAACGCATCATGCCCAGGTCAAAAGAATACCCAAAATGAATCCTCTTCATGAACTGCATTCAGAATCCTAGTTGGAGATTGCTAATAAGACATCATAGGTATCTATGCACCATGTCTGTTATTTAAATTACTATTATAAAATACAACATCAAATATGGTTTAAAAACTCACATTTTCTGCCTCACTTCGCGTCTTGAATGTCATCACAACACTCGTGGCATCATGGTCACGTAACTCTTCAATCTCTCCAAATTTCTATCACAAAGATAAATTACCATTTATATATTTACAGAAACCATAGAGTAGCATGTTGAACTGAAGATATGCAACATTTCAGACTGAATTACATAAGGTTTTGTGTATTCCCATTTAACTTAAAAATGAAAAAATATTAGGAGCTAAAAATCTCTCAGGTTCTTTAAAGGACCCAGCTCTGTGAAAGAATTTACTGAGCACACAGCAGGCAAAAACCTGGAAGAAAAACAGAATGGAACCAATATGTTTATTGAAGGAACCATGCTTTGTGCCACTGGTATGTTGGAGGATTAGCCGAGAGCAGATAATGGTTTTGTGTCAACCAACTTGATGAATATCAGTGATTATAGTGCATAATTATATTGTAAACACAACGATTCGGCCATGGAGCGTTCTTCAAGAAGAATCCACGGCCAAAACAATGCGTTCTCTTTCTACTCTTTTCAGCATGGAATAAACCTATTACTTGTTCCTTTGCAGCCTACGCACATGACATTGTAAATCTTGTGTTCAACAGACTAATTGAATTATGAAGGTCTAGGGAGGACTGTCTCTAGGTGCTAAAGAATTTGGCTTTAACTGATTAATGACGAACTGACTATACAGTGCTACACTGTTCAGACCCTAGGACCTCACTTGCTACTCTTTCTACAAGCTCTACCTCATTGTTCTACAGCAGAACAATGCACATCCTGCTCATGTAACAACCAACTGTAACATACCAACTGCAGAGACCAGTGAACGGCCACGTGCCTGCACTTTAGTCATAAAAATTACATTTCTGCTGATTTTCAGTATATGTTACAGGTTCTGCAGACAGTTTATGGACTTTGGTGAAAAGTAAATGTGTTTTTAATTCAACAAATTACTTAGACCTTGTAACAGGATACTGTTTTCTGTGCATCTAAAACAAAATGCATCTAAAACATGACTGTGAAGTGGAGGGAACAAAACGCATATTTCAATAGGACTCAAAAAAAACATGGACAGGAATTTTCAGACTTTTTATCAATGTAAAAGGATTTAATATGGTGCAAATCATCTAGTTCTTTTCACCTCCAATGTTTTTCTTAGAGGTCCCTGCTTTTTTCTAGGAAACAAAATGTCTACGATTTCATTTTTCACCACAGGGATGCTTAGCCTTCTCTGATTCTTTATGCATTTACTACATCAGTGTTTATTAAAAACGATATGGGTCTTTGGCCTCTATTTCACTATTATTGAGGAAAAGGAGAAAGAGCTTCTAATGACAGCAAGCTTTTGAAAACAAATTTCCCCAAACACTGAGGTACACCGTTCAATTAAAAAAAAGTAGAGAAATTAACAGACACTCATTTTTGGCTGGTTCAGCTTAGCACTTCAGTTCTCACTACAGTTGCAGGTTATGGAATTCTAAATGTAATTATTAGTACAAATCAACATTACAAATCTTGTATGTTTTGGGGGAAAATGTGTAATCCAATTCAGGTTCATTGATAACAGATCATATGTAAATGTGTCTTTGCTGGATACCATTTTGTATACATTTAGAAACTGTGTACTTGTGCTTCTGACCAACTCGGAGAATCCAATAAGTTTTAGTAATAAATTAAACTTTAGAGGTACGGTCTAACTGCTTACAGTAAGATATTCATCCTCATCTTCTCTCTGCCCAAGAATGTAACACCTTTGTGGTCTCTACTTACAACAAAATGAGGCATCAGTTCGTCCTTCTCCTCCTTTGTTACTCCCAGGATGGCCAAAGCACGGGGTCGGTGGTCCACCACCATGTGATTCCCAGCTCCTCGGCCCCTCAAGGTCCTCCCTCGTCCCCTTCCGCGACCTCGGACTGGGGTCACCTTTCCTCGACCAGCGGGTATTAACCCCAAGCGGGCCGCCTGGAAAAGCACAAGGCATGGAGCAATTTCTACCACTGCCACAGACAACCACCTGCCACACTGTCATATTCCCTCTCTGTCTAAGCCCCAACAACTCAAAATTTAATGTTAAGAAATGGATCAATGTAGGATTTAATTTTTAAATTCTTTAGTCTTTTCTCCTCTGGGCTTGCAAAGTGCCTGCTGTTTAATGTAGCCTTATCACATAAAAGGGATATAGCAATGTATATTTCATCTAACGCAATTAAACTGTGATGGGTTGGGAAAGTTCCTATTCTGCTTACGTAACAGAAAGGGATTTTCTGCTTTATTCAAAGTAGCGTTACCAAAAGAACACATTTTAAGAATAAACGGGACAAGAACAATATTTCACTTATGAACAGTGTGGTAACAAGTGAATTTATTTACATTTTCTTACCTCTACCTGAAGCTGACTGAGTTTCTTTTTTAAATCAGTTGTATCTTCTCCAGAACTCAGCTTTTTATGGAAATCCAGCTCTGCATCTAACAGTTCCTTCTGTGCCTTAAACATACACACAAATGCCATTACTCAAAAGCGAACTGCCACAATCAACATTATCTCATGCTTTGAATATAAATTTCAAGGGAGAATAAACTAAAATAATCCCTTGAACTTCCCAGTTTGATGGAATGAAAACTGGCATTCATAGCTCACCTTAAAGAAAAAGGGAAGAATTCAGACTAACATTGGTTGTCATCCTAACACTTGAAGGTCAATTAATTATTAAAGTATCAGTAATGGCTACATACATATATAATTTATCACCATCATGATTAAATTAAGAGAAAGTCTTCTTATTTTACCATACCAAGATAAAAACATGTCTTACTCATACTTCTTGTTGCAAAAATAAGTAATATGCTATGCAAAAAAAAAATCCATCCAACCAGTTGACCTGACTTACATCTATTTTAGTCTTAAGCTGGGCTGACTTTGCTAGAGTGTTACAAGATGGCTTCATTTCATCTTTCAGCTGTGAAATCTTCTCAGTGAGGTCTTTCAGGGTCTTCATAATGCTCGATCTCTCCTCTGGCTTCATGTTTTTATTTTTTTCAAGTCTGTTAATCAACACCTGAAATACCATACAGAAATGTTAGTTTTATTCTAAGAGAGATGAAGAAGCATTCCATCACTACAAAAACTATGTCTTAAAATACTGCTACAGTTATACATAAGGGATTAACACCTGAATTAAGTCACAGCTTAATACTCAATTACACTTGCAGAAAGCAATTATTTTGACAAACTGTTTTCTCACAATACACTACACAATACAGTAACAGAATAACACTTACCTTCTGACATTCTATTTGCTTCTCTAGCATTTCTTGCTTCTTTTTCCTCATATCTTGCTGCAATTTTAGTGCTTCCTGAAGTAAAACACAAAACATAAGTTACCTGAACTGAAATAATTTCCCATAATGACATACAATCATCCTCTTAACACCTCTAAATATGTGCATTATGACAAAAACAAGTAATATTTTATAGAAATGCATATATTCAGTTAATATAAATATGAATTAAATCAAATTAACCTTTATTGCCCCTAAGGGAATTTGTCTTGGATATCAAAAGCTCATAAACATAACAATACCATAATGTAAAAACATTCAACAACATTGCTCAATCAGAACTCATCCAGTAATATAAGGTTAAGAAAGAGAATCTGTTTTTAAGTCAAAAATAACAACAACCATAATAATAAGAATACTACCTGCAAACATTTTTTAATTATTCAACAACTGAATGCTTTCAGGTATGAAGGAAGTAAATGCTCTTAGTCTTTATACAGGGGATCTGGTACCTGCTCCCAGGGGGTAGGAAGAGTATATTTTAAAAATACTCTTTTTGTGCGTTTCAGATTAACATGTCCTCAAGAATCATCACAAAAGGCTAATTTTCTGTAGTAGCACTCACCTGCTTTTTCTTCATGGCCTCATGTGCCTCAAGTGCCTTAGTCGCTTTCACCATTGGCTTTGAAGTCATCTTCATGACTGCAGAACTGTAGGCTCCTTTTTGAAGACTCATGGAGGCAGGCATCACCTGGAAGAGAATAACCACATATCAAACATCTGTCTATCGTATACATGAGGAATAGAACACTGGGCACCAACATGAAAGATTACTCCTGCAGTAATGTGCGATGTTAAAGACTATGTGCTCTGCTCAAAGCACTGCAGAAATTTTATAATAGTCAAAATCCTAATCTTTACTGACAGCTAACAAAAATGAGACTTCATACTTAATCTTCTTAGATGTTTGCCTCTCCTGTCTTCTTAGAACAATTGATAACTAAAAAAAAGTTGACTTTTATGATGTGTACTTATGGATAATCTTGCTCATATATAAAACAGATGCAAGTGACTGTGTTCAGACAGTGCACGGAGGTCAAGCATGCAAGGCTCCTATTAAGTATCGAATTAATTAAAAAAAAACTATTAAGTTAGTTTGGTTGCAGTATATGTATTATTTGTGAAAGACAAAAGTGAGCCCAGTTCAGTGCATAAGTGAGTGTTAGACAAAAAAGTTATGACTGCAACTACCATATAAATTTGTAGCTAATAATTGAACCTCCCTTTAATAAAATAATTTATGTATAAACTGCTTGATAAGATCCTAACGTAGGTTACATTGCGATTGTGTTAAATAAAGTCCTGGTTAGCTATTTCCAAGACAAATTATGAACTTTCTATTACAGAAAAACATCTAAAAAAAAAGAATTATCTTTCATGATACAAACTCCCACTGATTCAAACACTATAATTTAATTTAGTGGGTCAATAACAAAAATAAAGTAAAAATTAGTATCACCAGGAAACTAAAGATGGAACAAATAACACCAAATTCAAAACACATTTATAAAACCTGAAGGAAAAATTGTATTAAGCCCCATAATATTAAAAATTAAGTAAAAGTTTATCTAAATAATTATCTTCCCCCTCAAGAAACAAATGTTAAATTTCAGTCAATACAACAAGCAATTTTGCATCATTGCATAAGATAAAAGAAAGCTTGAATGTATTAAATTTGTTTGTATGAAAAAAATTGTATGTTACACATGATAGATAATGATATTACCGATGAAACTTCTGTACTGGGCTGCGGAGCATCTCCTTTATTCCCAGTGGTATTTCCAAGACGATGTTTTGGTGTCATTTTGTTAAGAACATATGATCCAGGGTTATGTTGTTTGTTGATGACCTTAAAACGATTACAGTTTGGTTTAACTTCAAGACAAAACAATTCAGACTACTACTAGCTTCTGTATCTTTTCCAGACCAAGATGATTCTCTTTTTAAAGCCTTAACTGACGTTAATAAACATAAGCCTTGATTTTTACAGTCACCGTTAATGTGTCAGTCTCTAAACAAAATAGATGTATTGATGCTTGCACCAAAACAGAGATCTCAAAAATATTTTTTTTACTCCATAACATAGCATTTATTAATATATTCCCTTTGTTAGCTTTAGGGAAGTACAAAATTGTTTTTAACTGCAATATCCCCCCCCGAGATAAGAAAAAACAAAGATAAACAGTAACACAGAGGATTAGAAAGTAGAACACATATAAAGAACATACAGTAACATGCTGGAGAATCTATATTAATAGTAAAATGTTAATATACAATGTTTACCTTATGAACACTTGTATGCTGCAATGCTACGGGGGCAGTCTGCGTCTGGGCCTGATGCTGCTGTTGCTGTTGCTGCTGTTCATTATTCTCTCTGTGCCAGTAGACTCTGATAAACCTGTTATTTAACACAGCTTCTGTGCTGGATATTGCCCTTCTGGCTTCTTCGTTTGTGGTGTACTGTATAAGAGCCGCTTCTGGATCGCCGCCAAACACAACCTGAACACGAAAAGATGCATTATTTACTTCAAAGGTCAAAGGGTGCTCCCGGGTGAGGATTCATGAAATTAAGTTTCTGCATGTACTGTACACTATTTCAACCTCACAGTGATTTTTAGCACTCCATCTGTTACTATTGGAAATATCCCACTTAATGTTCATGGTAACTTATCTGACAAGCATATAAGAGAAGCGCACAAGTTTATTAACACCACATATACATTTTGTCCCATTCAAGAACTAAGTTACCATGGGGCTATCATGGCCTAAAGTATCAAGTGGGTATCAAGAAAGAATGCTGCAAGAGACTAACATGCCATTGTGTATAAAACCTAACAGAAAAATCTTACCTGAATATTGACAATAGTGCCAAATTTGCTGAAATGTTCATTCAGCTTGGTAATATTGTTAAGGTCTCTAGGGATTTTGCGAACTTCAAGTTTTGTGTTGGCATAATGGTTTTTCTTTTGAAAAGCAGGTTTATGCTGGTTATTGAAATTCTGCCTGCAAGAAATAAAAAGAATCAACTCAGAAAATGCCCTTACAAAGGTCATCTATGACCAGAAATATTTCTTTTCTATAAATTAATTTTCTCTAGGTATGATTTAAATGCATTACATTAAAGGTAACTGTAGAATAACTCCAAAAATTAAGACAGAGGATAATGACAGCAGATGTACATGTAAAGAATGAGAAATTAGCTGCAGTAATTTGTATAACATTCTAAATTCACACAGAAAGAAATGAAGAAAAAAGTGCAATAATGGTCTTATTCTTACTTGTCCATCCAGGGCTTCTTTGCCTGGGGCCCCTCAGTGTTAGCCATAGACCTCTTGCGGTTGTCTTGATCGTTGCTATATCTTGCGTTATTATTTGTCATTGCTGATGGAGAGGGCTCAGTCTGGATCACAATATTGGCCGCTGTACACAAAATCAACCATCACCACAAATAGATCTTTTACATTTGTATTTTAATATTACACAACTACAAATTTTAAGAAATTCACTTACAAAGATAAATACATTCTTAAAAAATAACCTTCCCAAACAGCTAGATGGAATTATGTATATATGATACCACTCCCACATATGAAATTTAGTTTCTGCATTGAATACCGAGTGATCATGTTTGCCTTCATCCAATAATGAGTGTGATAAAATATGAAACTCCAATAACTCTTGCAAAACAATTATTTAATATAATAACTACTTATTGTGTACAATAATAAGCAGAAACTATGAAACTAGAACTTAAAATCAGGAAACTGAAAACAATTTCATGTTGTTTTATAGACTAAACATGTTGAATTACAATGCCAATCAATACAATGGCCTTCTTCAAAACCTATTCCCTAGGGTTTGGCCCTGACATGTTATATGTAACTAGCTGAGCAAAACTGTTTGCCATGTGTACAGATGACTTATCTGCTGAAACAGTGGATCAACCTCAACTTTCAGTCATGAATCAACGATGTGTATTATATTGAAAAGGACAGAAAAGAAATCCAACAACATGGTTTAACTCAAGCTTTCAGTAAAGGGAGAAACCCAGAGGAGCAGTTTAGAATGTATATCTTCAAGTAAGCAATTCCAAATCTCATTATAAAAATAATCAGCAACACCTTTTCAGTGAAACAATGAGAACAGTGTTTAGTCACTATTTATTCAAAGCAATTCTGCTTTATTTTAGTTGATCTACTTTGATCCAGATTGGTTTAGGTTATTGTGCTTCCAACATTTAGGCAAAGCTTTGAGGCAACTGTTATTGGGGAAAAGCACTAAATAAAACTAAAAAATAGATTATCATAAATCCAGTTTAATATTACATTGATAAAATTGAAGTCAACAAAACAGGAGCTAAATATCTCTGAGAAAGTCAGCAAGAAGTAAAATTACTTGAAGGAGATTTATTGTATTTAACAGACTTTAATAATAGAGTTAAATGAAGCTTTGGGTCTGAGCTAAGTAAGGGCCTCTCATACTTAGTCTGCTTATGAAAATTCATCTCAATTTATCTGTTCAAATTCTGTCATTTTCTTCCCGACTGGTTATATATTGCATAATTTCAAATGCTCAAAGTCACTGATGGATCTTTCAAAACTTTACACTAGACAGCACTTCCTTCCACACTGCATATTTTTCACTTAAGCGTGAGTGTAGGGATTTCTGCAAAATTATATTTGCCCCAACAGTGGCATATGAGAAAGAGAAGAAAGGGAAGTATATGCTTAATATGCAGAGAAAGTATATGCTGAATATAATAGATATGGGTTGTTATGTTCACGATAACCTCCCTTGTTGTACTGTCCAAATTTCTTTTGTCATGTTTGAGTTGTTTGTAAAATTAGTATTATAGACCACAGCCAATGTTTTCAAGCTGGACTGCAGAAAGAGTCTAGAACATTACAAGAAACACTAGATTATATTAATTTACGCTGTGGCTAAGTGAAATCGGACATTAATGGCTGCTCCTATACTGTAGGTCTCTGACTTAAACCTCTTCTGTGCTTCTTTTATCAGTAAGGAGCTGTTTAGTGTCACAAACACAAAATGAATACATAAATATATTCGGACAGATGTGGGTGGCATGGATACTCGACATCACAGACATTTATAACTTACTACATACACAGACTTTGAAGTTTTGTTTTATTTTCCCATCAACCTTTTTTATTTTCAATAAGCTGCTTCTGCATCCTAATTAAGAGAAAGTATTCATTCTGAAATGACTTTCTGACCAGTTTGTATTTTGGGGGAACTAAAGAAACTTTATTGATTTGTATTGTACAATTTTATGCTAAAACTAAATAGAGTTATAGAAGGAGCTACCCAGACATAATGTGAAGCTGACAGCAGTTGGTTAAGATTCTTGGATCAATTAGCTAATAAAACAATCAGATAATCTACATGGGCTGAATGTCAAACTATGTTCTTATATATTAGGAATGGATCAATCAACAAATTAATGTAGAATTAGAGTATAACCATCTCTCACCTCTTGAATTCTGTGTGTCCATATCACTGGAGGTGAGTCCAATGAGATTAGGTCTTTGCGTCTGTATTCTGGGGATGAACTGCCTGTACTGGGGTCTGCCTGGAGCTGTGATCCCAGGTGCTTCTGGGTTATATGCTTCAGGGTCATAGTTATCTGAAAATAAAATATTAGAAAGAGGTCAAATCAGAAACCTAAATCTAAAAGGGGTTTTAAAATAAGTGATAAAAAGGCACTCTAATGTACATGTTGTAAAAATGATAGCTTTGACAACAGTGCTACCATCTGAACAAACAATGTTACTACAGCCAGAGAAAGAAAATTACAGCACCACTTTCCTCTCTCTTCTTAACAGAAGCTTAAAAAGCAGAATCCTCAGTTAAGAAAAAAGAATAATTAAGTCACAAATAAATCCACTGCATAATTCTTAAAAGTGGAGAAGACTTTAGCAAACCAACAAAATCTTCAAAGACAGCTTCTCTCTTAAGGGAACTATTTCGGGGTTAGAAAGAATCAGCACTGATAAGTGTATTTCAAACTATAATAAAAGTAAAATGTACACAGTAATGTGCAAAACCTACAAATTACATCTGAAAAATAGACAATTTCCAGGAATGAGGCAACAAAATGCCCAGTGACGTGATGCGGCCCTATAATATTGTATACAAGCAGGCTTGTGAATACATCTCTTTTAATCCAACAGAAACGTTGCTCTCAACTTTGAGACGGTTTTGTTGACGAATACAACTTACTTGTTAATTCTGCATGCAAATCACGTTGGATCATTTCAGCTGTGAAAAGTGTGCTGCACAACCTATACTTATTCTTGTTACAGTAGTCTAGTAGTACAGTGACTAGTGAGCAGGAAGGGCCAATTCATGGTGCAAATTGCATGAACTTGCACAAAGGGGTTTGAGATATGGCGACTTACAGTGCTTTCACAAAGTTCATGTTTTTGTGCTTAATTTGTAATTTGTAATTTTTTGCTATACCTGCAATGAATTTATTTTGTTACAGAGATTTAATAACCAATCTGAGAAACTGGGACTGCAGTTCCCCTTCAAACTTTTAAATTGTGAAAATGAATTACCTGGTGACAGCTTTCAGAAAATATAATTATACCCCTTATTATAATCCAGTTCAAAACAGTTCTGAATGTCCACCTTATAAAATATTGCATCTTCTGCAGGAAAAGTGTCTACAAAGATCTCAGAGACCCTCTCAACAAATTATAAGTTTTAGTTTTGTCCCTGACCCTGCAGCCTAACAACAGAAATAAGAAAAGCAAGCTTACATTCTGATAAAGTGTACTGAGGATGCGGAGGTAAAGCAGGAGGAGGTCCTACTCCTGGTGGGGCAAGAGCAGAAACTGAACTTGTCCCAGAGTGTTCCCGAGTATCTACCGCACTTGCTGGTATTAGTGGAGGTCCTATGGAAAACACAACATCAAGCTTAGTCTACCAGCACTGCAAGTAGGCATCATCACACACTCTCATTCTGCTAGCTAAAAAACAACCCGATGCTTCTTCAGAAAAGTTACTTTAGTCTGTATTTTGTGAAAGAAAGATTATCCAAAGTACAGCCACAAACACAGGTTTCTTGGAGTATCGCATTAAAAAATGTTTTCGTTTACTTGACTCTAGAATGAAAAAATATGCATTTCAAATTTTTATCTTATGGTGCCAAGGATTAGCTGGCACTAATTTGTATTTCTGTGTTTTTAGATGTTCTATAACCAAGAGGATGTGATAATAAGGAGATGCAATTCAACTGTAAAATAACCTCACTATAGAGAATCTAGACATCTCAGTTTCAGAGCAAATGACCTAGAGCAGATGCCTATTAATAGTAGACAGACCTGGCACTGGGAACATGCCCGGTGGCGTGGGCTGTCCATGAGGAGGCATGGGTGGTATCCTCATATTGGAAGGCGGCTCCACCATCGGAGGCATGCCCATCCTGGGGGGAGGCATGCCAGGTGGGGGAGGGAAAGGAATCATGGCTGGCAAGGTGACATCATCCACTATTAAGGGATCATTGCCATGATCAAAGGGACACAAGTCACCACGTACACAGAAGCCTTTTTCTGGAAAAAGAGATTCATGAAGTTCACAACATTAAAAGCTGGACAGACACACGGCTGAATGTTTAAACGCACAAAATGAGAATACAGGCGATGTCCCACAAAATCAAAAGACAAAAATATTAACAGAATTCACATCAACACAGTAAATTAACGTTTCATGGCTAATCACTAATATTTGCACTTTCATTTTTAAGAAACCTCTGAAGTACGAGTGCCCTCGAGAAGGATATATAATCCCGGAACTTTTCAAGAGATTCAGTTCAAATTCGCCTTGGGGGTTTTGCTTAAAAACTCAGATCCTCTGCATTGGATCTCCTGCATGTTGTACCAAAGCACACTACAGCTCATCTAAGAGTGCTCAGCCTCCAAAGAAGGGCAGGTTAAAAATACCTTTGAGTAAATAAGAGCGTCTAGGTAAATATACAAACTGTCCTCTGAGAGTTATTTTTACTTGGGTTTTAATGTACCCAATGGGACTACACAGGGACCAAAGACTGTTATGAAGAGATGATTAATCCTGCAGAGTCCTAATGCTTTATTAGGAGCTTGATAAGATGTATAGCAAATTTACATGAAGCTAAATGAAGCGGAAAATTAATATCTGTAAACAAAACGTGCTCGAGTTTCAATGGTAGATACAAACAGTTCAATTATTTCACAGAAGCAGAACAGAATGGTGTATCCATCTCATTAACACCCAGCCCTCTCACTGTGGGCTGACAACTTTCACCTTTTTCTATTTTTCAAATGAATTTTAATATTTTTCCACCGTGATAAGGGCAGCATATTGCACTTTGTGAATTTTGTTAACTCTGCTTCTGTTCACTCATGCAAGCTTGTGTCAGCAGTGAATTTAGACTTCTGCCACACTTCATTAAAATGACAGACACTGTTAAGGGGAGGGAAGCCCTTAAGATTGAACATTTTCGCTACAGTTTGTAAGCAGAAAGATGAGCCTTGTAAGCAGTTAATCACCACAGGAGAAACAATCCCCGTGCAAACAAGGAATCAAGCGGATTTTTTTTTGAAAGAGTTTAAAAAAAAACTCATAAGATAACACCTTACACTCAACCCACAGCACACGAGTTTGATCCCACCACCCTTCTGAAAGCAGCAGGTCTGGAGGGAGGGGGCCCGCACGGCCGGAGTGCTTACCGTCGTAGTCGCGGCAGCGGCGCTTGAGTGCGGTGCTCCTGTTGAATGGCTTGGAGTCGGTGTGGTTGGAGTAGTAATTAGACCAGCTCTCGGTGGTGCTGTCAGGGAGGTGAGCAGGTGCTACCACAGTAACGGAGCTGGGCACGGCCTGGCCCCCCGAGGAGTACTGCTGTGGAGGAGGAGGTGGCAGGGGGAGAAGCAGGGGCGGCGGCGGCGGCTGCTGATGCTGCTGCTGCTGTTGCTGCTGCTGCTGTTGCTGCTGCTGCTGTTGCTGTTGCTGGAGGGAGCTGCACATTGGCACAGAGGGCGGAAGGTAACCTTCTGGCTCCTTCCTCTCCATCTCGAATTTTAACCTGTGGTCTGATTAACAAGAGGATGCGATGTTCAACACCCATGGGACCCTTTTGTCTTCTTTGGAACAACAGCAGAAAAAACAAATAGTCCAAAGAGGAACGTACAGAGCTATTTCAAGGGCACTGCATTTACTACTCCATGGAGTTCCACGTGCTTGACCTGGGCGTTCAAACAAAAGCTTCCTTAAATTAATATTGGCACGCAATTAGCAAAATTGTATCAGTATCTTCAATAACCTTTTTCCTGCATTTGCTTCAATTGAATTCAGGTGAATATTCTCTTCACACACTGTAAAATATCAGTTATTTTAAAATATTATTAAAATAACACTTAAAACATTAAATATCAGTTAAACCATAGCTTCACTAGCAAATCAATGCACAATTCAAAGACAGTGGAAAACGTTACAGTACAGTTTATCTTCAGAGACCCCCACCATGATAAAATTCTGCAAAACCCCTCAAAACTGAAACATTTCCTGAACAGTTGAGCTCCCTGTGCAAATTATACTAAGATGTTTAGCCTTGAAGGTATGCAAAATACAGCAAGTGTACCGTTCGTAAAAAGACCAGTTGCAATTCCTTTGTAAACACGCAGCCCCTGTGCAACACCTAAACACCTCACTCACAGAGGAATAACCAGCTTTGACATCAACATGTTAGTCTCATTAGAGAAAATAACCTCCATACATACGTACAATATGCTTTTTTAACACACTGACTATATATATATATTCATAGACCCTTGGTCAAATGTAACAAGGATTGGGAGATGCACTTAAAAATAAACATTGAAATAATTTAAAAATATTACAGGCAATACTTAGCATTTTTTCAGGAATCTAGAACAAAGTTCCCAGCCATGTTGCTGAAGCAGATACCCTGGATTATTTCATAAAAAGGCTTGATAAAATCCATGGATCAATGAGCTACTCCCTAACGAACCAAACTAGACGGGCTGAATGGTCTCCTCTCGTATGCTACCTTTACGATGTTCTTATATCAGGCTACACTATCATTCTGATCTTAGTTTACTTCATTTGTAACAGGTGTGGTGCCGAGGATGGCTATAACATGGGTTACGTAGCATTTGTAAGCAATTGTGTGAAGGTGGACGACGTATCTCAAAATATTTATAAGGGAAGATGGGTTAATGTGATATTAGCAGGAATTTTTCTTTGGTACCAACACAGGGAGAGGCATCCGACATTAGTGGTAAGCTGGTATGAAATTACAAAAAGAGTATACAGCAGTATATGAAGCTTTACTATTTGTACTTCATGGACCTACATTAACAGTTCACGGTTCTAACTGTTGTACATTACAGACAGCACGGATCAAAAGAATGCTTAAAAGAGTAAAGCTAGAAAAGCTGGGAAAATTCCTTTCCTAATCATTCCCATTATTTTGGGAAGACATATACAGTACACACGTACAAGATAGAATAATCCAAGTTCTGCTTAAAATGTTACAATGCTTCCTATGCGATGCAAACTGCAATTCAAAAGGATAGAGAAAGCTATGTTAATTATTATTGGTGGCCTTGTCATTGCTTTCGTTTAGCTTTAACTTTTCTGGCCCCATCTATAAAGATGTTGTTATGTTGTTCACATCGTTACTTTTCACAAAGAAAGAATGGCAAACAAAATCAAGATACCCTGTTAGCTATATAAACATGTAAATTGTGGCTTTGTTTTTCGTTCCCCCTATTAAATTTGTAAAAATCGATTGATCCCCACTGTCACTTAGTATAACAATTACAATTGTAAAACTTAAAAAAAAATCATTCATTGTTTTGCTCTGAAACATTAATTTTCCATAGTGACATTCTTAAGTCATGTGGCCATTGATATTGCAGTTAAAAAAGTCTATACTGTGTTATTATAGAAAATATAAAGACTACCTTGTAACAAGCACAAAGCTAAGAACATTTGTTTTTTTGTTACATTTTTATTTTCAATAATTCACATAATTGTGTTACCAGTTGGTGGCTAAGCAAGCAGTACAAAACGCTAAAATGTTAGCTGCTTAAATTTCAGCAAACTGTAATGTGCTTAAATCAGTAAACTGTAAATGCAGCAGGAATGAAACCTAGAAAAGGATTCTGAACAGATGCTGAAGGCCACAGTCATCAAGGGGAAAAAAAAATGGACTGCTTATGGAAGTCAAAGAAAACATGAGCAGTCTTGTCTGCTTCCTGGAAGTGGTTAAGGATGTAGTAGCTGGGGAATGAGTGTATGGAATAACAGAACACGAGCAGTGAACAAGCCCTGAAATTCTAAGTGCTTTCAAATCATAACGGTAACGATTTCAACAGGTTTACCTGTCAGAAAAATCAAATATATGCCTACATGGGTGGAATTGCATGTGAATATGAAAGGGCCATTCACGCCTCCCATTCCACATGTGCACTCCTGGCCTTGACCCTCAGGTGTGCGCAGTTTGATGTTAAAGCTTACCTTTTCCTCGACTGTGGTCCTTGTCCCCCATCTTCCCTCTACTGCCACTGCGGCTGCGGCTCTTACTCCTGCTCCTGCTGAAGCTCCGGGCCCGGTTGGTGCCTGCGCGGCGGTCGTAGCGCTCTCTGTACGGATCGCTGGCCTTACCATGTCGGTCACCATCTCGACGTTTGCGGTCGTCCCTTCTCTTGTCATCACGAACTCTAAGGAGCAACACAATGCCACCTCTGTCAGACCTCAACACAGCCTTTTATGTTCGGCAGCTAAGTAGTCCAGATATCCATGAGCGCTGAACTGGCAGGTCAAAGCCAGACGCTGAAGTGCTGAAATCAGGTGCTGCCAACAGTGCAATTACACAGTCTTAAAAAGTGAGCTGAAAGATTTCTGAACACTCTGGATAGAGGGGGCAAACAATTGTTTGGTGAAGGAAAAGGTTAACCTGACAACAATCCAAAGAAAGTTTTTTTTCCTACTATATACACAACTCACAACCTAATGTGTTCTACTGGCATGACAGATTAATTATAATACTGGCAAAGCACTGCAGATTTTAGAAAGTAATATCTTTAAAGGGAAAAGACAGCTAAGATGCCCATTAAATGAAAAAGAAGCTCAAACGTTAGAGTGCGTTAGAGCCTTGTGGAATACACGTCAAGTGCTATACAAGATGTTCATACTACTGGGGGAGGGGGAGGCCAGCATAATATATGGTGAGTGTTCCTATTATTTTGGTCCGTGTACTTGAGATCCTATATATAATCATCATCTAGCAAGTATGCTTATCGTATGACAACTATAACAGAAAAATTGAGTTACAAATGATTTTAGGCTGTAAAACAATTAATAAATCATTAAAATCCATCATAAACCATTCAATACATATGACTAAAAATATTTATTCAGCATTATGCTAGTAAAAATATGACCTTCTACTTAATGAATGTCAGCTTTCCTAGATGTAAATAGAATCCTCATTTCTGGTTCCATTCAAGGAAGGCAACCGTCTTCTCTGTGGGCAAAGACCAGACAGCCAAAGAAAAAAAACAGATGTTTAAACTTGCCTTGATTCATTAAGATCAGACCTGTTTCTCAAAGGGCTCCTCCTCCTTCGTCCCTCCCTCTCTTCATCACCGTTTCCAGTCTACAGAGACGAGAAACATCATGAGATCCTGCAACACTGCCCTTTTTGCTATGCCTGTGAAAACTCAAACTGAGTTAGCATTGTCCCACAAACATTTCATCTATGCAGAAGGAGAGAAATGCTAAAATGTCAATATTCTGTCCATTTTTTATAACTGTGTCTATAATATATACTTCAAATAGGTAGCTGTATCAGCATGCGTAGGCTGCAAAGGAACATGTAAAGGCTTATTCCATGCTGAAAAGAGAAGAAAAGAAACCCAAAGAAGAACTTCACACCCAAAGAAGGCTCCACAGCTGAAACGTTGTTTTTTTTCCTCTCTTTTCAGCATGGAATAAGCCTTTACTTGTTCCTTATAATATATACTGAGAGCCATTACACTGCTGAGAAACAAAGTGAATTAATTTTATAGTGTAAGCCTTACAGTATTTAAAAAAACCCCCATCAATTTAAAGGACACGCTTACTGTTAAATCATCTTTGAAAAAGATCTTGCGCACACACAAAGTTAATAAGCTAGTGTTTACCTCTTCCTTGCTTTCTTCAACTTTCTGAGCAGCAGGCTTTGCCTCCTCCTTTGAAACTTCCTTAGCTGGTGGCTCTTGATTTCCCAAGTAGTTTTTTGTGGTTAAGCATTCAAAAAGTTTATCTACAAAACCAGTCGTCTCTGAAAGTCAAAAATGTTAATGTGATTATTAAAATAAAAAAGGTACATCGATATAGTAAGCAGTATGCGTTAAATAATATCTAAAATAGTACCATTAAGCATCAATAGGTATCCTGCATCAAGGGTGAGGTACCTTGTACGGAAATTTGGCAAGAAAATTATGGCGGTGACCATTCATGAACAAGAAATAAATGACTTGACTTAGGTAAGCATACAACAAGCCAATAGCACGAAGACATTGGTCGCTTTATAAGCAGTGTAAATTGCTGCATTGCAGCGTTCTTCCTACGTGACTTTGTCAAGGTTTGACATTCGGCAGGTTATCCCATCACCTGAGCCCTATTCACTCTCTCTCTCACTGATGATGATGACTTTAGTGCTTACACCACAGTCAAATTCATACCAAAGTCAAAGTATATCACAGAAATTACAGATGATCAATTAATCAAAAATATGGAAAAACATGATATCGAAAATCTGTGCACTTGATTTTTCTAAAAGCCCACAAATATTTTCTTAGACGTTCAGTAGAGAATTAAACACAAAGTGAAATTTTCCGACAAAAACTTGTCCATTACCTTTTTGTAAGAACACATCCAACTGATCAGCACAGAGCGCCTTAAGATCCTTCTCAGGTTTGTCTTTTTTTACCAAGGCAACTACATAGTTGGCTAAAGCTGATGGATCTGCATCACATCTGGAAAAGAAAGAATTGCCGTCATCTTAAAAACATTCCCAGTGTCTCTAGCACAACTAACACTTTGGTGGAAGCAAAGCAAGCTACAAGTAATGACTAATGAAAGAATTCACTTTTATAGTGAAACTATAAACAAAATACACAAAAATATTTGGAAGGTATACAGACTCACTAATTTTACATTTAAAAAATGACAAAAAGGAGTTGAATTGGAGCACCTTGCTTAATTATAACATTCCGAAGTCCTCCCATATTTACAACACAATTAAGCAAAAGGAGAGTATTCAAGGTAATGAAGATTAAATCAACACACTGGTTATATTTGGAGTGTTGGGGTGCTTTTAGAATTTTGTGTTGTCACCACAATACCTCATAGAAATACGAGGCCCATGATGTATTAATCCATTGCATTTGGCATGTACAATGTTCAAGAAGAAGATACTGGAATGACACCAATAGCATTACATTTCACCTGTATTTTGTTGTTCGAAGCCACATGTTTCATGGGTAATGTGGTCCCCTGCAGGTGAATATTTTTAACTTTTGTTTTAATATGAATACGCATTCAGGCAAAGAGATAATTACTGTAGCAACTACCCAGGTGCACGTGATCGGTTGCTGAGTTTTAATTCAATCAGCCCTTCCTTTATTCCTGCCTAGAATTAAATTTTGCTCAGCTCACCTGGCCCTACCCACTTTTGCAATTCTATCACAACAGACTTCAAAAGCATAAAGAAAAAATGCTTACAATCACTATGGCTTCCACTGCTTGGAAACTCAATAAAACCGCTCCTAAAGTTGCAATTAAGGCTTAGAGAATACATTGTTGAATACTGAAATGAAATGTTTTACTGCTAGAAACTTAAATGCACATCACTGAAAACCCATTACTTGTGTAGTAGTGTTATTTTAAGAGTGATTCGATTCTACTTTTTGTAAATTTGAGAAAAAAAAACCACATTTCTGTAGTAATACTATTTACTACAGTATTTTAATACAGAAATGTAAACCTACTTCACACATTAATGACTTCCCCTAACGTCAAATCAAGTAAGTATTGAATCCCTGGCCACTAACGTCAAGTACAACATCAAAAGGATAGTATTCAAGAACTGTGAGACAAGATCTCAAAAGATGAGAAGCAACAAGGTGGCCTAGTAGATCGTCCAGACCTAACTTATTCTAAAAATGGATGTGCAAAGACTGAGAATGAAATATTAGATATAAAATACCAGCAAGTGTCTGCCGTTTTGTAATCAGTGAGGTTTTAAAATATATAAAAAAACTAAGACAACTTTCCACACTAGGCAATAATCGTTGGCCTAACCATTCTGCTGCAGCAAGACCGTACATCTCTCTACGCTGCAGTTCAAGTACTGAACAGGGCAACCACCTCGCCAACTGTAGCACATTAAACACCAGGCTACCTCGAAAGCAATACTACTAACAGTAATTTTCTAAACTCTCCACGTACCTAAACAACCACCAAACAGATTAAAAATCAGTATATATTCAAAAAAGACGTTGCCACTTAAAATTCAAATGTAATTTCATTTCTCACTTACATTGGCTCCAGGAGTTTGGCCAGCCACGACTTCAAAGCTTCCACATTCTCAATGATCATTTTCTTAAAATGCACTAATACTAACTATAAATAAACGATATGTTGTACTATTTCCACTTTCATCGTCAAAAATGTATAAATCGTAGACGCAGCTGTAGGCCTAATACTAGCAACTTGCAGATCGGACAAACTGCTTTACGGTTAACCTAGTATTCTAGGATGACAGGCGTTAAGAGCGTCCAATCAGAGCTCCGTTCCAGGGGATTATGGCGAAAAAGCCAATCTGTGCGGTGAGAGAAGGAGGGACTTAGTTTAACTAACGTCAACGTAGTTAAAAAGTATTACTGTAGCTGTACATGCCGTGGTTTTGGCATGGTGATAGTAGCAAATGTGGATCGTTTAATCATAGCTTGATAGCTGTTTCAGTTTTTTCATGTAAATATTTTGTTTCGATGCTTTATTTTTTAACCATATGTACAGGCTCTCCAGTTAAATCCCAGCGTCTTTACTTCTAATTAGTTATACAGTTAGTAATGGTTTCATAAACACTCAACACCTTTGTTTAGGAAATTAGTTTAATGGCACATAGCTTGTTCTGTAGAAATGCTATTTTTTCTACCCACCTAATTCGTTCTGGGCTAGCAATTAAAAACTACGCACCTTGCAAATCTTTCATACAAACAGGGCCTCGGTTTATACCCTTAACACTAACAGGTCAGTGTATGGTCGATAGAAACCTCAACCGAGAAAATCAAATATTTAGATGTGTGACACTATTGTCAGCCTAACAGGATTCAGACAGTACCAGAAAGGTGACATTCATTTAAAGAAACGTAGGTCAAAACAAGCCCCTGAACTACAGCTTTTCGTTTTGCATGTCATCTTTTGCCTTTAAATGTTAATTCCTACCTGAAACATAGAAAGAAAAGATCCAACGTTTCAGAAGCTAATCCTTCATCACATAGCTGAAGAAGGCATAATAACCGAAACTTTGTGTCTTTTATATGTGGATTTAACGTTAACCTTTTTTGCAGACAACGCACACTGGCGCAGATCCTCACTCATATCCTTTACCCTTTTATAGTTTATTTTTCTTCTTAACTTTGAAATATCTCTGATTCTTCAAAGTCGTTGTTTGCCATAGTTTAGAGAGTTGGCGGAATAGACCAACTGTTTCAAACAACATCTCGGTTTTGTTTCGAAAGAAAACCCCAAGTAGAAATACACACTGCAATCCTAATTTCATGTCAACATGTATTATTTCGTCAGATTCTGTAAGTTTTTCTACAATCAATTCTACAATATTGTTCTAAAGAAAAGGTATGCTTATTTAACAGTTAAGAAAGGTTTATTAATTAATGCTCAAATAAGTCACAACATGTCATTGACTTTCTTCATCTTTACGTTTCTTCATCAAGAATATGAACTTTGCCGGTGCTACATCACTTAATTTTTCAGAATGCTTTACAGTCATTAAATGCTCTGGAGTTACATCTGTAGTTCTGCATTTAATAACAGAATTATGTTTAGCATATTGGTTTTTGGAAATAAAATTGGTGGTGGTGTAAAGCGCTTTTAGTTAAGTGTCCAGAACAACACTGTATAAGTGTAAGGAATCGTAATTATTATACAATTCTTAAAGATCATGATGACTACCCACAAATGAATGCTAGGGAGAGGAATATAAAGGGTATGTTTCATTGATTCACAGAGGGATTGACACGTGATCTAATGTACAGTATTAAAAACCTTTGCCTTTGGCTATTTTACGAAGAGTCGCACACTGTGACGTATCTTAGCAAGCGTGCTCTAGACTGATGCAACACTGAATGGTTGCATGCAACTATTTCACTGTCATTTCACCCGGATTTCAAACGTTTGACTTCATATTACTGTCTAATTAGTCTAGTTTCATAATCTGCTTAACCACTCTTCTGTTTTAAACGCGTGCTTTTCAAAAATAATTTAAGCATGAAACAGAAAAGAAAAGTAAACCACGGCTCCCAAAATGCCTTGCGACAAACTCTCACGCTAGGTGCGAAGAAGTTCGCAATGGTGTTTGGGATATAGTGTACGGTTGGTCTTAATTGCCTGGGTTTTGACACATTGCGTACTACAACTTCCGAAATGCAAAGCGAATCACATTGACTTCTTCGGTTTTTTATGTCATCAGCAGGAGTTACTTCCAAGTCAAGCCGCTGGCGTGGATACTTCACGTTTTTGAGACAAACCGGAGTGACTCGAATTTAGAAAAAATCAAACGGAGACATAAGAATGACGGTAAGGTCCATTTTAGGTTAGTATTTATAATTGGTACTGATATAAATGTCCGGTTTATGTCAGTACCTAGGGCTTACACGTTGTAGCTGATTCTCAAAACTAGAAACTGCATAGCAAGATGTCTTGTGTGAAGTCATGATATGTCATTGGGACATAATATTTTAATTCAGCCTAAGATTGTGATTGTTAAAGTTTGAGTAATGCAAACTTAACAGCATATTATAGGAAAAGTAAATGCAAATCACAGTGCATGAAACATTTAATAATTTTATATCAAATATGAAACAGAGGGTTGTATTAGAAAATTATAACTTTAATATATTATCATTTTGCATGTTGCAATTCTTTTGGAACATTTACTCGAATATTCCAAAAATATTTGGAAGTAATTGTTTCAGGTTTTAAATTATGCTCCATGCTAACAACTGCAACAAAACATATATAGCAAAATTATATATGACTCTAATTTTAAGGACAACAATAACCGCAGCTGCCTAAATACTCCAGTTTATTTTTCTTTGGAATTGGAAGGTAGTATTAGACTGATTTTGCTAAGTTTATTTATAAAGAGCTGGGAACTGTAATGTAATGTGAAGATTTTTTAAGCAAAAAATCTTTTATATTTAAAGTTGTTGCATATATCTGTTGGTAACAAAACAATTAAAAACAGGATTGCAGTTATGTGAGCAAGATGATGAATGACTTAGGCCCAGATCTGGCTAAAAAGAGGTTGAATTTTTCCGCTCATGTGTAATTTTATTGTTTCATAGCTACATGTCTTTGCAGAAAAAGGGAAGGGCTTTTAAAACTGAGAGCCGAAGGCACTTTTTTACACAAGCAGGCTTGTGGGAGTGTGGAGCACGCTACCCAGCCATGTTGCTGAAGCTGATATCCTGGCTTCTATCGAGAAATAACTGGAAGATAGCCTGTGATCAATTAGCTCCCAAGTGCCATGCAGGCTAGATTGGCCTACTTTTGTTCACAACCTCTCTCATGTTCTAGAAACAGATCTTGCTCGTTCCTTCATTCCTTGAATTTGAATCCATTTACTTACTGTGTGTTCTTCTCCAGGAACGAAAGGGAACTGCAAAACTAGACTTTCTCAGAAAGATTGAGAAAGAAATCCAGCAGAAATGGGACAAGGAAAAAGCTTTTGAAGCTGACGCCCCTGACTGTGATGATGGAAATGAAAGGTAAGTTTTGAAGACTGTACTGTGTGTTTTTGGTGACTTTGAAAACCAGTGAAATTCAGTTATATTGCACTCAAAATGGAGTCATTGAGAAAGAAATCACTGTAATCTTTAATCAAACTGCTTCATAGTAAGAAATAGAATGTTATTTCAGCATTATGTTACTAAGTAGCATGAGTGTTTTTAAAACCAAGCATGAAGTACATTTCACTTTGTTTGAAACTGTAATTGTATTGTACAGCTCTATCCAGCTAATTCCAAGACAGGTTAATTTTGCATTTAAGTAGTTTTCTTTACCCTTGGGATTTTTGTGACCAAGCATCAATTACTAATTTGAGTTTTCATTAATATACTGTATATTAATGAAAACTCCTTTTTTGTGTACTGTTCTGTTCTGTTCTTTGTGTGTTCTGGACTGTGAGTAACTCTTAGTGCACTTCTCACTGTACTGATTGTATTGTATGTATTGTATTATTATTATTGTATCATTCGTTACACTGTTGCTGTGTTGTCTGTGTTAAGCTGCTGTTACCCTGCAATTTCCCTCACGGGATCAATAAAGTATCTATATCTTTAACAATAAGTTTTGTTTTTATCTTTCCTAGCAAAAAGAAGTTCTTTGTTACCTTTCCCTACCCGTACATGAATGGCAGGCTGCATCTTGGACACACATTCTCCCTTTCCAAATGTGAGGTAAGATTAGTTAATATCAGTATGTCTTAGCGTCCCATGTCTGTGTACAGTGCGTTTACTTTCAGGTGAGTATATTTGAGTGTTTTATTTAATGAATATAGAATGGATCTGGAATACAATTTACAGCAATTTAGGATAAAAAAAGATCAGAGATTGATGCCAAAGTTTGTACTGTCTTTTGCAGTGAGGCTAGTCCCCAAGTGAAGTATAAATCAGTCCCCATATCTGTGTTGTTTTACTAGTGAATATACTGTACTGGAAGAAAGTGACCTCTGTGTTTCTGTATGCAGTTTGCAGTAGGATACCAGCGACTGAAGGGAAAGCAATGCCTGTTTCCCTTTGGGCTGCATTGCACAGGAATGCCAATTAAAGTAAGGGTTTCCTTTTTTTTTCTTACTGTGGCTTGATTCCATTTTGTGACAGTTTGACGAATGCCGTTATTGTTTGAGTTCAAATGTATTGCGTTTAGCACCTTAAATAGTCGGTTGCTTATGTCTCCAGGCCTGTGCAGACAAACTGAAGAGGGAGATGGAACTTTATGGTAATCCTCCTGTGTTCCCAGAAGAAGAGGATGAAGAAGAGCCTCCAGCTAGACAGGGTGAAGAAATTATCATTAAGGACAAGGCAAAGGGCAAGAAGGTATATGTGTGTGTGTGTGTGCACATATGTCTGTGATCACTAGGAAGACATCCATCCATTTTCTAACCACTTCATCCAATTTAGAGTCATGTGGGAGCCAGAGCCTATCCCAACAACAAACGGGCACAAGGCAGGGTACATCCTGAATGGGATGCCATCGCAGGTCACACACACAGACACACAAACACACACCAGAGTCAGTTTTCCCAGAAGTCAATCAGCACCAATTAGTATTACCAGTATGTCTTTGGACTGTGGGGGGGTAATTGGAGCACCTGGAAGAAACCCACGTGAATACGGGGAGAACACATAAACTCCATGCAGATAGCATCCCAGGAACTGAACCTTGGGCACCAGTACTGCGAGGCGGCAATGCTAACCACTGTGCCACCCACTAAGAAGCCATTTTAGAATACATTTACTAATGCTATAAAGACACTGTGAATTTGCCTAGTATAAAAGTGAGAAGATTTACATTTACTTTCAGTGCAGCTGGTAAGAAAAACTTTACAAACAACAGTAGAGTTTAAAAATGTATTTTTTCCCCCACACGGCCCTACTGGTGATGTTTAGAGCAAAGCAGCAGCGAAGTCAGGAGGTGCGAAATACCAGTGGGACATCATGAAGTCCTTGGGCCTGCAGGATAAAGATATTGCAAACTTCGCTGAAGCAGACTTCTGGCTGGATTACTTCCCACCACTGGCGGTTCAGGACATGAAAAGCATGGGAGTCAAGGTAATCCTTCAGTCCAAGGAAGAAGCAAACAGCTCCTTGTCATTCCATTTATAAATACGTGAAATTGACATACTCATAGGGTTACAGTCTGGAAGTAAAAAAAAACAACAAGTAAACATGTTGAGGCTACAAATTTATTAATCCTGGTTGATTTATTTGCCATGTTTTCAGAAATTTACTGTTTCATAGATAGATAGATACTTTATTGATCCCGTGAGGGAAATTGCAGAAAATTCATCTGTATTAGGTGAACATTAATAGAATTGTTTTTGCAGGTGGACTGGCGTCGCTCCTTCATTACAACAGATGTGAACCCATACTACGATTCCTTTGTAAGATGGCAGTTTGTGACTCTAAGAGAAAGGAAGAAAATCAAATTTGGGAAAAGGTAAGTCTATTTTTACTAATATTTTTGTTTCATGCAGCCTCTGCTGATATTGGATCCTTCTCTGATACTCAGATCTCAGAAAAGGCTTTGCATTTTTATTCAGTGAAAGATGGATCGTTAGTATCTTCAATGCATTACTGTCAATTTTTGTATCCAAGGGATGTTTATTATAGGGGGAAAAAACAGTGAAGTCTGACGGATATTTAAGCATTATGATCTTAATGGTTTCTGCATTTTATTATAAGGATGCTATTTCTGTAATCACGAAAACTCATTGATTAACATTTGTAAGGTAGACAATGTGATGCATAAACATACAAAGACCTTAATTGATTTAGTCTATTGCATCGTCATGCTTTAATTCCGTCTTCTGTATTTACAGATATACCATCTATTCTCCCAAAGATGGACAGCCATGCATGGACCACGACAGACAAACAGGGGAGGTGAGAACAAGCGACAGCCCGTGTCAATTCTAAACCACTTTGGCACATTCCTTTCAAAACTGAAAGCTCTTTGTTGTCTTTCTAGGGAGTTGGACCACAGGAGTACACTTTAATTAAAATGAAGATGATTGAGCCCTTCCCCCCAAAACTAAGGTACACATCTGCAGTTATAGTTTTTTCTTCAACTAAAAATAAGCCTTGGGCAGCACGATGGTGCAGTGGTTAGCATCGCTGCCTTGCAACATTGGGGCCTGGGTTCAGTTCCTCAGTTACAAACTCCACATATTTAGTTTGTTCTGCTCATGTTTGCATCCCACAGTCCAGAGACATACTGGTAGGAATTGGCTTCTGAGAAAATTGGCCCTGGTGTGATTGAGTGCATGTCTGTAAATGTGTTGCTTGCTGTTACTTGCCAGGTTAGGCTGTGGTACCCAGCAACACTGTACTGGATAAAGCAGTTCGAAAATTGGTGGATGGGTAGTTAAAAAAATAAGTCTTCAAATTTTGGGAGAAATGTATCTACAAAGATACGAGACAGCCATGCAATCCTGTGTGTGTACCGAGTTTGAAAATTCATCTTTTGTTCGTGTAGCAGTGAATCCTGTTTTATTTCCTTTGTTTTTCTGCAGTGCCCTTAAAAATAGAAAAATCTTTTTGGTTGCGGCCACTCTCAGACCAGAGACCATGTTTGGCCAAACAAACTGCTGGATTAGGCCTGACATGAAGTACGTCGCCTTTGAGACAGCGAGCAGGGATGTTTTTATCTGTACCCGGAGATCAGCGAGGAACATGTCCTTCCAAGGTTTTACTAAAGAGAATGGGGTAGTGCCGGTGATAATGGAACTTTTGGGCCAGGTATACAAACCTGAATGCAAACTATGGTGTTTTTCTTTCAAAGCTTTGTTACAGGCAAAACAGTGTGTCCTTCTCTTTTTTTCAGGACATTCTTGGATGTGCACTAAGTGCACCCCTTACGTCGTACAAAACCATCTATGCTCTGCCAATGCTTACAATTAAGGAAGACAAAGGTATTGTTCTTATTCCTATATACTGTAGCTTAAAGCTCTCTGCACCATAAAACAGTTCTGCAGTGATCCAATACCCAAAGTTCTGTTTACTATTGTGTCAAAAACAGTGTATTTGCATAGATTTTTTAAAATACTATTTTGCATGTTTGCAAATGAGCTTTCAATTGGGAGCATGCATTTGCATGTTGAATGCTTTTTTTCTGATATACAATCCTCATTACAGTATCATTTAGAATTTGTGAAACTGTGACTGAGATAGTTTGAACAAGGGAGAAAGATGTCATTATCATTTAAAACCCCAGAGTTAATTTCATAAACTTCATGTAGCAGTCAGACTGCATTTCCTGAGGTGAGTCACTGTAATTCAGTGTGATGGACCCTTGTCTCTCCAGGATTATCATCTTCACTGACTTGTCAGGCGTAAATTACCGATGTCCTAAAAGTCCTGGGGCATGGAAGACCAGGAATATATAGAATTTATCACCAACAGATGTTTCCAGCAAATATGATTTCCAGTAAAAGGTCATCCACTCAGAGGCAGTCTCATGTAATTTGAGAGTAGAGGAAAAGGTCCTAGATCTCTGTGCTGCTTGTGACTCTGTTTCTAATGGTGATTCCAGGCACTGGAGTAGTCACCAGTGTTCCCTCTGATTCTCCTGATGACATTGCAGCCCTCAGAGATCTGAAGAAGAAGCAGGTGAGTTTGATATTTGACAGGACCTTCCTTTGAATGGGCCCTGTACAGTATGTTTTGAGTGTAGTTTTGTGATAAACACTTTCATATATTAATTTCTTGGTATGTAGACCCACTGTATAGTAGTGTCTCGACATCCACAAATTTAACACTTATTCGTGATTCGATCGGGCTGATGGGTCTTAAATGGAAGAAGAGCAGGATGAAACTGATCTGCAGGTTGTCAAGCTCAACTTTCAGTTTAGCCACACAACTGATTAGGATCGTAAGGCAAATCAAACTAGTGAGTGCACCTCCCAGGTACCCACTACCCAGCATCTGCATCTCAACGTGGTCTTGGTTTTGTTTTGTATTGTGTTGGGTAATGACAGGCTGGGCGTGACTTCACAGGTGCACTGTCAGTTTTATTGCCCTTTTCATTACAGTGGAGCCAGAGGGAGAAAGTGCAGGCATCTGCTGGGCGCAGAGCATGGATTCATGTTTTTTGTTTTAGCCGATTACTATAAATTTTGTGATTACTGTTATTTTAATTGATCAATGTCATCTAAATAATCTAAAAGACAATACAATAGTATTTTAATTACCATATACAGTATGGGAGGGTTACTCATTAATTTTAACCATGCATACTACATAGTGTAGTACATTTAGGATTGAACTTGGTTTATGTGAGTTCAGCTATTCATGACAGTTCTCTGCACTGAACCCTCATGAATGTCAAGACCTTACTGTATTATATGTGAAATAGCTGAGGGAGGAAAGGTCAAGTTTTCATAAAGATGTTTGTTATTAGGGTAAAAAACAGTTTTGTTTTGCAGCACCTTAATGTGAGCAGTCATTCTGGTAACTTATGGAGCTCGAGGCGTGTTGTGTGTTTTGGTTTGACAGTGCAAGGTTTAAGACATTGGTCACAACAATTGCACGGTTTTCTGATGTTGATTTGAATTTCTTTTGTAGGCACTGAGAGAGAAATATGGGATCACAGACAAAATGGTTCTACCATTTGAACCAGTAAGTTTTAATTGAAAATCTGTTCTTAAATTTAAGAACACTGTTAGTGTTCAACTGGAGATCGTTATATACAGGTCTCTCTTCTCAAGGAGGCATCCAAAATTTCTGCATTTGTAAGGTTGTTTATTTAAAATAATACATTAGGGTGACATTTACTGTTGTGGTATGACTCTTTCATGGTTTGGTAGTCAGGTTTGCTTGTGTGTTTGTGATGTGTAATCTAATCTATCTGTTTTGTGTCCGTCCCGTAACGTCCAGGTGCCCATCATTGAGATCCCAGGATATGGAAATCTCTCAGCTCCGCAAGTATGTGACGAGCTGAAGATTCAGAGTCAGAATGACAGGGAGAAACTGGCAGAAGCAAAGGAAAAGGTCTACCTAAAGGGATTTTATGAAGGAGTAAGTGTTTGTAGCTATACAGAGATTACAATTTGGGTTTGGCAGGTATGCTAAGTGTACTGCTTGAGCATTGGATAAAATACCTTGATGGATGGATTGCATGTAGTGTTTAGTTGTTCTTTTAAAATAGTCATACTAAATAGTTATTTATCTTCATGGAATTGGATAACAGAATCAAGGGTGCTGTAAAGGCTTCTAGTACCTATGCTTTGTGATTAGAGTAAGTTTGAAATTGTAAATATGTTGTAAGTAAGCTTGTGTCAAGTTGTTCTATCTTTTGGACACTAAATTGTTTGCATCTTTGCAACAGGTCATGTTGGTGGAGGGATACAAGGGGCAGAAAGTACAAGATGTGAAGAAAGCCATTCAGAAGAAGATGGTTGAGGATGTAAATATGCTTTAGAATTTTATTTTCCTATCTACCAGTAAGGCAGTCAAACTTGATCTCATTTTGTAGCTTAAGCTATTCACGTGTTTCTAGAAATGGAAGTACATAACTACCAGAGTGAATATTTCTTTCCATTTCAGATTTTTCAGAAAACTGTCATGTCTGATTGTATGAGTGTATACTGTCCTTTCTTCAAAGCAGTTGTTGAATTGTATGTAATCTCAATTTTTATTGGTTGCGTTTGACCTTTACTGAATTTTTTTTAATGCACTGGGCTTACCTATAGCAGTTAGGTATTTATGTGCGAACAAACAAATTGTACTGGGAGAGATGACCTAACGAATTAATGGGCAGTTAATGCCCACGGTAAAAAGTCATGTGAAGTGAAACTCTTCTGTCACCCTGTAGGATGAGGCTCTGGTTTACATGGAGCCTGAAAAACAAGTGATGTCCCGGTCAAGTGACGAGTGTGTGGTCGCTCTTTGTGACCAGTGGTAAGTGTGTCTCCCGATCCCGCTGTACATAAAGAGGAGAACTCTTGTTCTCTAACTAGTTTCTAACTAGTTTTCTACAAAAAAGGATGCATTTTCAGTTTAATTTTCTCAGCCTTGTAAAATTTTCATTTCTACGTAGAATATTTAGAATATACCATGCCTGCATAATCAGTTTCTCACACACCAAATGTCCAACAGTTGTTGTTGTTGTGTATTTTATTCTGTAAGCTTTTTGCCATTTTTGTACAAGTGGTGATTCTCTAATATAAACTGTTACATTTATAATTAGTGGTGCTGTTCCATTTTGTTCTTTCAAAACAGTGTTCAAGGATCAGAATGGGGAACAAAATAAGAAAGATCTTGTCCTAGAAGTTAATACAGGTAGTAAGCAAGGAGAGACCATTCAGCCAGTCTAGCCCATAACACTGTCAGTAGCTAATTGATCTCATCCAGCCTCTTCTTGAAAGAAACATTTTTTATTGGTTTCACATAAAACATCCCTTTGTGTAAAGAAGAGCTTCCTGTTTCGGTTTTAAAAGCACCTTCACTCAGTCTCCACCTGATGTGCAACAACAGGGTTTTAGCAGGTGTAGAGTCCAGGATGGTTCATAAGTTAATACTTTACATGCGTTGGTTGCTCATTTTAAACATCTGTTCCAATTCTGGTGATTGTACATTTCAGATAGTATTGTTTTTCCAGGTATTTGGATTATGGAGACAAAGAGTGGAAAGAACAAGCCTCCGTCTCCCTGAAAAATCTGGAAACGTGAGCCCTTTTGCTTTTTTTCACAGTATGAAGACAGTAATAAGGAAAAGAATTAAAGAATGCAATTTTTTGGTAATCTACATATTAATATTAAGAATCAAATGAGTTTTCTTTTTATGCAAAATGGTGAATATTTTATATATTTTATATTTTAGTTGGTTGGGGGGAAACTGTACATCATCACCAGGCCTCAACCATTAGCGCTGAGCAATTTCAGTCCAAGTAATATCATGTCAAACCTGTACAGGTTCTGTGATGAAACCAGGAAGAACTTTGAAGCGACTCTGGCTTGGCTGCAAGAACATGCCTGCTCCAGAACCTATGGATTAGGTGAGTATGAGTGACAGTGGAGTGGAGTAATTAAAAAAACAGAAATAAAATTGCTTCTCTTACATGCAAACCATCTTCTTTAATTCGTTTTTCATTTAGTTTTTGTTTTATTGTAGGAACCCGTTTACCGTGGGATGAGCAGTGGCTGATCGAGTCCCTTTCAGACTCCACCATATACATGGCTTACTATACAGTGGCTCATTTTCTGCAAGGCGGCGTTCTGAATGGACAAGGCCCTTCTCCTCTGGGCATCAAGTAGGGCTTGTTGACATTGTGCACGTTTTGCGAGATTAACAGCACATGGTGGTTACTCCAAGATGCCTCTTAAAGGAAATAGATTGTTTTGACCAGTGCTAAATAATATACTGAGGGGCATTAAAAATTCAACAAATGCTCTTGGTTCCAATACTCATATGTTGCATTTTTAATGCATCTCATTATATTATGCCCATAGAACCGTTTATAATAATGAAAGAGTCAATATTTTATAAAAAACCTTCCATGACAAGCCATTTGCTCATTGCAAAGCACAGCGCATATAAATTCAGTCTAACACTACATACAGTGCAGAGAAAAGATGATGAGATACAAATAAGTCAAATCAAACTGAACAGCGGTGAGTTTTAAATCAAATTCACTGATTGCTCTGGGAAGGGTATTCCACTTTTTAAAAGTACAGGAACAGAAGGCCCTGCCGCCCACAGATTACATACTGTACCTGTACATAAGAATCCTGTCTCATGTGGACCACAGGTTAATGTCTAGGAGTAAAATTATACAAGGCCTCAATGTCAAAACTAAACCTTTAACATCAGTACAAAACTCAGTAATAAAACAATACTAAGATTCTAGAACGGGAGTAAAATAAACTTTAAGATCGAGATTTAGTCACTCGATGTAGTTGGAGAATAACAGTTATCAGTACGAGAGGGGACAAAGGTGTGAACCAGCTTCTTTGCACTGGGAATAGAAAGAGGAGATCCTAGTTATGTTCTGTACCAAATTATTTTTTTTAAAGGTTAAAGTAAAAATTGAGTATTATTCTTTAAAGGGGAAATCTCAACTTACTCCATTTTGTGATTTGAGCTCTTACGTGAAAATAACTGCATTTCAAATAACTAGGTGCTTAGTTTACAGCTTGATATTTTGTACTGGATATAGAATTTTAGTCGGTAAATGCCACCTAACACTGTAGTTCTTTATCATGCTTAATTTATGTTTTATCGTTTTGCTTCCTACGTGGGAGGGGGCATAGAAAGATTCTGTTGATTCTTTTAGGAATTTTTTATTACTGAATCAGGAGTAGTATGCTCAAAGGAATTTTTCAGTCCATTATACTTTATTTTGTTTTACACAGGCCGGAGCAGATGACAAAAGAAGTCTGGGATTATATTTTCTTTAAAAACTCTCCGTACCCTAATACAACAATTCCCAAAGAGCACCTGCAGAAGCTGAGGCGAGAATTTGAGTACTGGTATCCTGTTGATGTGCGAGCATCTGGCAAGGACCTGGTGCCAAATCACCTTTCATACTACCTATATAACCATGTGGCCATGTGGCCTGAAGACAGGTGAGCTGCATACTGTACATCTGTCTCTGTGACAGTAAAACACTAAAGCCTATGCAGAAACATTTAGTATTGGGTATAGGTATATTCTATACTGTACTTCCCTGATAAAACTGTATTGTAATTTTGTGAAGAAAATATTTACAGATGGGTGACTCAGTGGCACAATTGTAATTATTATGATTATTATTAATAATAATGTAATGCTTATGAAAACTAATTTATACAAAACATGAAAAAACTAGAAATCACAGACTATTCAGATTTATAATGGTTTTTATGCAAGATTTATACATACAATTATTAATAATTGGAGATGCTTAATGTGTGTGCTCTGTACATTTTTGGCCTGTGTACTTTTGTCAGTGGTGTCTACTCTTTTCATCTGAGAAAATGTTACACAAAAGAAAGAAATTTCTCAGCTGTGCTATTGGAACTTTTTAAAAAGTTAAACTTTTCTCACAAAGAAGTTAAAGGGAAGTTATTAACTAAAACTAAGTAAGGTTTTTGACATGTACAAGGAAGAGATGACCTTTAGAAAAATGAAAAATACAGACTTTTTGAAACCCATTAGAATGAAAAAAAACCTGTAAATGCCCTAAATAAAGGTCTTGAGTGATGGCAGCATTCTGTTGTCCTCTGCTTGCAACCAAAAGGCTGTAAAACTACTGTAAATGCTAAACGATATTAAGTGCTAAAACATTAGTGCATGGGTTCTTGTCAGAGACCTGCTTTGGAACATCATCTGTCTTTCCACTTTAATTTAATCTGAATGTCTTCTTGTTCAGGCTGACAGTTTTATTTTTGTAATTCAAAAGATTTCTGTCCAACTGTACAACAGGTATGGACTTGTAATTGTCTTTTACCACAAAAAGTGCTTCCGTCTTAGAGGAGGTTCAGTAGAATTCAGTGATGTTTAGACATCATGCCTTTTCTGTATTATTGCCTTTTAAGATGTCGCTCAACACTGGTACACTTCAGGGGGCATTTTTGCTGACTTAATGAGCTTTACAATGTTGGTTTTTCAATTGGATCCACTTTAAAGTGCATTTTAATACAGCAGTGTCTTGACATCTTTATTCACGATTTGGTCTGGCCAATGGGGGTCTTAGATTGAAGAAAAGCATAGTGGGATGAAATGGAGCTGCAGGTCGTTAAGCGACACTTTCAAATTAGCATTGCAACAGACTAGGGTAGTTTGAATCTAGCTCCTGAGTGACAGGCTGGAGATGATTTTACAGGCTCTTGGACAGTTTTATTTCTTGTTTCATTATAGTGCGGCGTACTAATTACAGAGGCAGAGTGAGAAAGGGCAGACTGGAAGCAGAGGAAGGATTCATATTGTTTATTTTAGCTGATTACTATATTATTCTGTTTGTGATTACTGCTGTTTCTTTTAGTTGATCAATCTTATTTCAATTAACATAAAGCGAATGTCCTGACAAGCTATTAGTACTTGAATTATCATATAATGGAGGCTTATTTATGTCTTTTAACCATAAATTATGTGATGATATGGGGTGAATTTGGTTATTTTCTCTGCATTGAATCCTAATGAATGTCGAGATCCTACTGTATTTCTTTTCTTAATCTTAATCTTTTTTTTTTAATTCCACAGTGGAAAATGGCCTGTAGCGGTCAGAGCCAATGGGCATCTTTTGCTGAACTCTGAGAAGGTATGTCTATAATTGTAATTATAATGTTTTATGCATACCTGAATATAAGCAGTCAGTCTGTGTTATCAATCAGATAATATCATAATTCTACACTTTAATATATTCTCTAATAGCGTTTATGTGAACCTTAAAAAGTCACCATGAGTTTTTTTTTAATCAAATGTTTGTGACTTTAATATTGCAATTACTCCAGACAGATTTTCAGTGTCACTTGCATGTAATCGGAGAAGAAGGTATTCTTCAAGCTTCACACCAATATCTTATGTATATTATATAGATGGCAAAATGGTTTGAGGATCGAGAGAACAGGGAATGCAGATAAGGGAAGAATGCTCAAATTTGGGTATTGCAATTTGTGGAGTTACACAGGGATCTGTCCTAGGGCCACTGCTCTGCCTAATTGATATTGATTATCTGTCATTTGTTGTAGTTGGTAAAATAGTCGCAGTCAGTCCAAATAAAATCTCCAGAGAAGTGCAACCAGTAACATTGTTGAACTAAAGAGAATGTCCTGACAAGCTAAGAAAGATTAACTTTTTCAATCTCAGACAGACAAGACTGTAAGGAGACTGATTCATGCATTCAAAATCCTCAAAGGGATTGACAAAGTCATCATAGTAAATGTCTTTTAAATCAGCAGTGAAACAACAAAAACAAACTGTATGTCACAAGTGGAAACTATGTGGAAGTGTATTTAAGTCTAAGTACTATTTTAAACAGGGTTGTGGGAGAATAGGACATGAAGCTAAGACCCTAAAGCCTGGCTTCTTTCAAGATACAGTTTATATCTTGTAGTATCTTATATGAATATCCTGAGATCATTGGATAAATAAGTTAAGAGCTACCAATGGCCTCCTCTTGTTTGTAACCTTTCTCTTTTCTTATTTGTGTAGTTGATTTTGATTGCTTTATTTAATTTCAGATGTCCAAATCCACAGGGAACTTTCTAACCTTAAGCCAGGCTGTCAATAAATTCTCTGCTGATGGTAAGATGAGATTTGAAGGCCTGTGAAGTTTTTCACATTGCGTTTACTGGTATTCCGTTAATAATCTGTGAATATAACCTTTTTTTTAAGCTTTTTTCATGTAGTGCTTTACATGAAAAAAAATCCTGCTGTTAGTATACATTGTTTTTTTTTCTATAAATATTTGGAGTCTGTTTTGGTGTATATTCCTCAGTGATTAATTATCACAGTCTCAAAGCAATGTGATATAAGAATTATTTAAATTAGTCCCGCAAGCTAGTTTTAGTTAAATCTGAGCTAGACCCAGCAATACAAAGACTATTAATTCAGATTTCATTTCAACTGACCTATATTTAGATTTTTCAAGAGGCTGGACTCATTTCTCATTTATGCTGCTTTCTCTTAGGTTTCTTTCATCTATGACCTATAATATTTACAGGTGTAGATAAAGCTGCAACCATATGGTTTCACAGCTGGAGGTGGTGAATTTGCCAGTTTTTTATTATTTATTTCTCAAAAGGAACAAAATGCTTCCAGGTTTATGATGTATTTAAAATAAATCATTATTTTAAGTTACTTACTTTACTGTTCAAGTAAAAATATTAAACTACATGACAGTGGACTTGTGAAAACAGGGGGTATTTCTTTAAACAAAAGGTGTGGGAGTATAGAACGGGATGCCCCAACCATGCAGCCAAAAGTCTAGTTTATTTCATGAAATGGCTGGGTGAGATTTTCGAATTAATTGTCTACTTCCTACCAATGGGATTGGATGGGGCTTCCTCATAATTATAGGATACCCATACATTAGATGTTTTATATACTGTAAATCTAGGAATGGCCTTTAAACCAGACAGCCCCCTGAGGTGCCACTTCCTATTTATATTCATTAATATTTTTTGCTATTACAATATTCTGGAAAACCAGTTCTGTTTTAACTGGCACCCAGAGTATATTTATTCCATTTGCATTTATAGCAGTTCGAGTTTCAGTTTTCTTTTTTAAAAGAATATCTCCAAAAAAGCACTTAGCTAAGCCAGCACCTGATAAAATATTATTTTATCTAATATTATTAAAAGCACAATCTTATTCTCATGGAGGAATTAAAGGATGTGTGAATTGGTTTAACAGGGGTGGCACCTCTGTGTAGCCTTATTTTTTTTTTCCAGAAACTAGGAAAGACTGCACCTTTTCAGCACTAGGAAGGTACTTGCTAACTAAGGAGTGATAGTGTGGCATTCTTCCCACTGGATTAGAATTTCCAACCTGAGCCACCTGTCAATATGGCGACAGGAGACACCATCCCTTGGATAAGACGTTAAACTGAGGTCATGACTATTATAATCACATGTTTCATGGCATTGTTCATAATCATTGTTAATCTCACAGAACATAAGAAATATAATTAAAAATAAATTTCCGGGTTTTCCTAAAGAACAAAGCACCTTTTAGTTCTTTGCTGTTTATGAACACAAGAAATACAATTAAAAATAAATTAAAATTACAATTGACATGAAGCCACTCAGCTCATTTAGTATTTGGACGCTTATAGGTCTGAGGATTTCATTTGGCCACTTTTAGAAAAATGCCAGGGTATCTGCTTCAACAACATAGCTGGGTAGCTTGTTCCACACTCCCACAACCTTTAGGGTAAAGAAGCACCTCCTGCATTCAATTCTGCATTGGGTTTAGAATTTGAGGAATCAATTGAAGTGGGCTTCTGTGTAGTGGGGCTGCTGGTATATAATTTGTGCTGCAGATCGTCCAGGTGGATGCTGCACTTCATTGCTGGATGAAATGAGTTCCCTTTCTGTAAGTAAATCCTCTGGGGCTGTACGCGCTATAAAAAGTGTGAGCAATTAGAGGTGTAGAGTTAGTCTGGGGAGAAGGGCGTCTAACAGGTTTTTGTCTCGTGCTCCTCAGGAATGCGCCTGGCCTTAGCGGACGCAGGAGACACGGTGGAAGATGCCAACTTTGTGGAGGCCATGGCTGACGCGGGTATTCTGCGCCTCTACACCTGGGTGGAGTGGGTGAAGGAGATGATAGCCAATCAGAACAGCCTGAGGAGCGGGCCTGCCAACACTTTCAATGACAGAGTCTTTGCCAGGTACTGAGATTTTATTTTGTATTGCGTTCCCTTTGCATGGGTCTTTCTGGCCTGTTTGGTTATGTCTAGGTTCATTATTGTCTAGCCATTATTTCTCCTTTTCTTGCCATTCTTCTTTGCTTAATTTTTATGCTTGTGCTTTAAAATGATTATTTCATCTGTTGGTTAAAATGATCACGATCCTTTCATAAACATACCAAGTGAATTTTTGAATTATTTTCTGTTCTGTGTGAAGTGAAATGAATGCAGGCATCATCAGAACAGACCAGCATTATGAGAAGATGATGTTTAAAGAAGCTCTGAAATCTGGCTTCTTTGAATTCCAGGTGGGTCGGTATTTTCTATGGGGTTTTAACTTTATTACATAGCTAGAAATGCTTTTGTAAAAGTGCAATTGATGGTTTGGAGGAGCTCATTCTCATGTGTCACATGCTGAGCTTATATTTTCATTCAGGATGGATAGTGTTCTTTATTTTTCCTTGGGACTTTGCAAAGTAGTTTTTGCAGTGCTTTGAACAGGAAGTCAAAAAGAGAGGAATGGTAACTTTCTCTTGTTTCAGCTTCAGCTTATTAATGCTTTACAATGTGGTGTCTCTAGGCAGCGAAGGACAAGTACCGTGAGCTTGCCATTGAAGGGATGCACAGAGACCTGGTTTTCCAGTTTATAGAGTTTCAGACTCTTCTTTTGGCTCCTATCTGCCCCCACCTGTGTGAATACACCTGGACACTCCTTGGAAAGGTAAAGCAGGACAAGAAAAAAAAAACAGATCTGAAAGGTTCAAATAAATCACTTTTGAATTGTGAGGAGAAGCAGACAGCTTGTTTCCCGAAACGAAATTAGACAGCTCCTTGAGAACCCAAGAACTGGTAAAGATTATCTGATAAACAGCTGAGCGAGCAGTGAGATGAAATAAATGGAGGATCTATTGAGGTCTGTGGTGCATGTTTTTGTGATGAGACGTGCTGCTTGTCTTTTCCCCTTCCACTAATATCACTCGCTGTTCCCTCCAGAGCGGATCACTAATGAAGGCTGCCTGGCCTGTTGCTGGCCCTGTGGATGAAATCTTGATAAGATCTTCTCAGTATCTAATGGAAACCGCTCACGACCTGCGTCTGCGTCTGAAGAACTATATGCTTCCTGCCAAGGGAAAGGTAATAGAGGGCAAAAAGTTATTTGTACTACAGCACATTGCAGGGAAAGAGTGGCTGTGTACCAGAAGAGAATTTATTCTGCATCTCTGTCACACTGCTGAAGCACATAAGTATTTGCACTTCATTTTTAAATCCATTCATTTCTTTACTCTGGTTTACATTTGTTCAGTTTAAATAATTTAACACTTTCACATTGATTGCTGGCCTTTTTTTTAAAAAAAAAAGGTTTTTTACAATGTGTCTTTGTTGCCCTGTGTAATATCAAAGTTCTCAGCAGCAGTCAGCATCAACTGCTTTGGAACATTTGTCAGGACTGAGTTTTCTGTTAGTTTTTTTCATCTGAGGAAAGTCAGTGAAAAATTTTCTGCAGTGATGTAAAGCAACTTGACAGCTGTCATGTAAAATGAGTTTACGGATACCCAAGCTTTGTTAACAGCAAGAAGTGCTTTTTTTGCAGGGCTTTTAAGAGAACACACGCCTCCAGTTTTCAGTACATTACATAAAATGCTTATGTATGAAAGTGGCTTATGAATCATTAAAATTGCTCTCCTGTTTTGTTTGTGTTTCTGAAGCTCTGCTGTAATGGGCATCATAACAAATTAAAAATACTTCTCAGGCTGCATTTGTCATCTTACAGTGAATGAGCTAGCATGCTTTTTTGATTTTCTCAGAAAGGAGACCAAAGGCCCCCTCCGAAACCCTCACACTGCACCATCTATGTGGCCAAGACTTACCCACCTTGGCAACACAGCACTCTGAGTCTGCTGCGCAAGCATTACCAGGCAAGACACTTTCTCCGACCGCTCCTCTCCTGCTCAGCTAGAGTGGGGAAATTGATTTCTTTCTCTGTATTCTGAGGCTGGCTCCCCTAGATGAGTTTTTTATACATAGCCTTTCCTTTCATCTGGGTCTTAAAATATTGAGAGACAGAATATCTTCAAACAGTCATGCTTGCATAATGGTGAAGATTTGAATAAAAAAACACATGTAGAGGATGAAAAATTGTACATAGTTTAAATTTTGGATTTCAGTCTCCAGGCAGATAAAAACCTTGAAGTCTTTCATAAGTTTGCTTCTGCAGTCTAACTTAATGTTAGAGTATATATCTTCCTTAATTATTCTGTTTGGTTGAAAACGAGACTATTTTTTACTTTCCCTTAAAAATGAGCTAATATAGCATATATAATATAAAAATCATGTATTTCAACAGTGTAAAGCCCCTGTCCTAAAGTACCAATACAACCAGAAGCTGTAATTTTTATTTGTAAATTTTTCTTAGTTATACAGTTAGTTTCCAGCATTTTATAATAGGTGGTTAATGTAGCTTCGGTTCCACAGTTCTGTTTTAATTCTCATACTTTAAAAACAGATTTTCTTAAATCATATTAGAGTAATGAATATTTTAAGTCTAAGTAGGATTTAAAGACAGTTCAAGTACTGTAGGTGGCTGTGGAGCCTTCTTCAGATGTTCTTCAGCCGAAACGTGTTTCTTGTCTTCTCTTTTCAGCATGGAATAAACCTTTACTTGTCCCTTTAATGACATTTTATTTTACTAAGCTTAAAATAGTGCTCAAACTGATGAAGTAGCTGTAAGAAAATACAGTAGTTACCATTTAACAAAGTAAACATTAATTAAAAAAGCATTGCTCCAGATGTGTCAAATGTTCCAAAAATGAATAAGTCCATTACATTTTTTCTTATATTATCCTGTAGTTTATTTTTCACTAGAGTTGTGCCAAACAACAAAATGAGCTGAAGATTAGTTCCATTTGAAAAACTGATTTCCATGTGCACATGCCTTTGAGGGCTTTAATTTTTCATTTAAAAAAGTCTTCCAGCACATTTTTATTCCTAATAGAAGTCAGGAATAACGATATGTGATTGAGAGTTTTGTTTGGCAAGACTACAGATTTGAATCTAATGTTTTTTATGTTTGTCTGATGATTTTTTTTTCTTGTTTGATTTTAAATACAATTGTGTGATTGTTTGACCTTATTTGTTAAAATATTTACAGGCAAACAATGGGACTCTGCCAGAGAATAAAGTGATAGCTAGTGAGCTGAGCACATTGCCAGAGCTGAAAAAATATATGAAGAGGGTGATGCCTTTTGTTGCTATGATTAAGGTAAGCTAAGCATTTATGTAAATTTGCTCGGGCCTTATTTTAAACCCCACCGAGTCCTGAACTTAACTTGATTTCTGGCAGAAAAGACATTTGCTTACTTAAATTCCCTGAGCTTTTTTTTCCATCCTGTCCTGAAGCAGCTAGTGCTTTAAAACATTAATCTATGAGAAAACACCCAATTTATACAGTTTCATACAGTCCAGGTTTATGTACAGTATGTGCTATACAACATCTGCTTTATTTGATCAAGTAACAGTTCCTTCCTTATTTTCAGCAGGTTTTCTTAAATCATATTAGTGATATGAATAATTTAAAGCTTTACTAAGCAGGATTTTAATAAACTTTTGATTTTTTTAGTTACAGTAACATAAAATAATGCTCAAGCTGATGAATTACCTCTGAGAAAGATTTAATAAAGTAAAAATTGAAATGAATTCATTCACAACTTTTTTTAAGCCTACTTCCTTTTAAGAAAGACAAACCTGAAACAATTCAGACTGCACTAGTAAAGCCTTATTTAAATTATTGTGTACAATTTTTGGATGTCACATTATAGGTAAAATGTGCTCTACAATCTGTCCAGACAAGAGAAACAAGATTTATTAAATCTTAAGGGATTCTCCTACTCTGTCAGTCTGTCAGAAATGGAACCTTTTTTTAGTCATGAACATAGAATATTATGGAGGGACCTGATAAAAATACTGTACAAAATCCTCAAAGTCAATGCACTAGATTTTTACAGAATGAACATTGAAATATGAACCTGATGGCAAAAGTGGAAACATTGGGAATAAGTATTTAAAATTGAGTACAGGAGATGCTTCTTTACCCTAGAGGTTGTGAGAGTGTGGAACAAGCTACCCAGCTACGTTGTTGAAGCAGATACCGTGGCATTTTCCTAAAAGTGGCCAAATGAGATCCTTAGACCTATAAGCATCCAAATACTAAATGAGCTGAATGGCTTTGTGTCAATTGTAATTTTAATGTATTTTTAATTGTATTTCGTGTGTTCTTAAACAGCAAAGAACTAAAAGGTGCTTTGTTCTTTAGGAAAACCTGGAAAAGAATGGAGCCCGGGTGCTGGACCTTGAACTGGAGTTTGATGAACGGGCAGTGTTGCTTGAAAATATTGTTTATTTAACAAACTCCCTTGAGGTAATTAACTTTATATTGAATTTTTATTTTTTTTAGAAATAAGAATGGATTAATTCAATGTATTTTATATATATGGCATATAGGTCTTGTGCTTCAGTTTTTTTGACAGTCTTGTCTATTATTGGGTGACGGATTTCTACTTGTTTTCCAGCTTGAGCAGATTGATGTGGTTTTTGCTTCAGAAGCAGATGACAAAATAAAGGAAGATTGTTGTCCAGGGAATCCATTTTGTGTCTTCAGATCAGAGGTATAAAACTTTTGTGACTAATCATTTGCTAAATATTTGCCCTTCATTTATTCTCTTGAGTTCCCATTTGATTTACTACTGTCCAATAACAAAGACCATATGCATTTTTTCTTTCATAATTGTCATGATTTATGTCCTGGTTCCAGTCCAAATTTAATTTTCAATTAAACATGTTGGCATGCCAATGTGTATGTCATCCAGCTTTAACCTATTTGTCTTGTTGAATTGGATTTTGCATTGTTGATTTTCAAGAGATGCCTTCATTAATGTCATATTAAAATATATTATTTTTATGGGTATAAAATCAAGACTTTAAACCGTGTATCTTTGTACTTGCTGTATGTTTCTGCAACAGTTATTAGTACATAAAGAAGTGACTTGGCTGTAGCTTTAAGATGCAGTTGAAAGAGAACATTATGGTTTCTGTATTTAAATATCTGCTGTAGTGTTACTGTTTATATTGAGGCAAAACAAAGCTCAGTCTCAGTTTCCACTCTTGTACATGTGTTTCTCTTGTTTCACTTGTTTCCTGTAGCCTGGTGTCCCTGTGTCCTTTGTGAATCCCCAGCCTGCCAGTGGCCTTTTCTCTACCAAGATTGACATCAGGCAAGGAGACAACAAGGACAGTATCATCAGACGGCTAGCCAAAATGAACAGACTTATCAAAGGTATGTCCTCGGGACCTGTTCAAGCTCAGTCTCTTTTGCTTTAAAGTGCAAAAATAAGTTAGGAAAGATAGAAACTTTCACCTGCAGCCAAGTGTTGGATCTGATTTCAGATGCCTCCAATTACAGTTACTTACTGCAAATCAGATTTCATTTCATACAGATCTTGTTTTCCTATAAATAAAAAACAATTCCTGAATTCTATATTGTTTTGAAATTAATTGCACACGTGTTCTTCGGTAAACAAAAATTAGGAATGAATGTGGTTCACGGTAGGCAGCACGGTGGTGCAACAGTTAGCATTGCTGCTTTGCTGCACTGGAGCCCTGGGTTCAGTTCCTGGGGTACAATGTAACTTTGTCTTCTTTCCGTGCATGGTTTTTTGCATGGTTTCAGTAAAAAGACATGCTGGGTAATTGGCTTCTGGGAAAATTGACCCTGGTGTGATTGTGTGTACTTGTGTCTGTCTGCCCTGCAGTGGATTGACATCCCATCCAGGCTGTATCCTGCCTTGCGCACACTGCTTGTCAGGATAGGCTCTCACTCCCCTGGGACCCTATACTGGGTAGAAAATGAATGGATGGAATGTGGTTATAATTAACAGAGCAGATGGAAAACCAAGCTCCTAAGAGCAGTGAGCCTATTTTCCCATTTATGTGTTGTTTAAAGGTGGGGTGTTTCTTCTCTGACATTTCAGATGTGTCAAAAGTCAAGCTGATGAGGTATGATGATCCAGTCCTCGGGCCTCGTCGAGTGCCAGTTCTTGGAAAGGAGGAGCAGGGGAAGACGGTCATCTCGGAAAAGTCCACGTTTCACATCGACCTGGGGGCCAAGAAAGTTCACATTACAGATAATGGCCTCTCAGTGGATGTGGGAACTACTCTAGTTTACCTGGTTTAAAAGTTCAGAGAGGGTTAAAATAATAGAGGAGAAATGCAAAGGGCTGACACACTGGGCTTCAGACAGAATCCATCACTTCCAGTATAGTATTCAACCACTCAGTGGCCACTTGGCTTTCATTTACATTTAAAAACCAGTCCTGGTTCTAAGACTCCGAATGTTTTTTTACATTCTTAAAACTGCAGTCAATTTTTTATTTTCCCTGCATTGTTCCACACTTTTTTTTCTGCTTTTTCCCCTTTTTTCTCAAGTATAACTGGCAAGAAAACATGTAGGGCATTAAACATGAGCAGTACAAATGCAAAACTTTTTTTTCCCAGAGAATAAAAAATATATATAATCAAATGGATTTAAGCCCGGCCTTTTAATCCACCCACACTAACACTAGAAAGCAGAAAGTAGAAAGTAATTTTGACTTAAGAAAGCAATTTGATATCAAAACAGTTGTTTCTTGTTGTAATAGAAGACCACAGGACCTTGATGAGTTTGTGCTGTATGATCATTAATGAGGGACCTTACATTTTAAAAAGCCATGTATTGAACAATATTTAAAACTGACATTTTCAAGAAAATCTTTAAGCAACCACACTTCTAGTCTTTTTCTTGTTTTTCTGATTTGCTGTATGTTTTAACTGCTCCTGATTGTAAAAAAAAATGTTTGCAAGTCTTGACTGCCTTACAATGATAATACACAATCTTAGTCTGTATGTGATCATCTGCCATGGTTCTATTCCACGGTTGTGTTAAATAAAGAGTTTAAAGGTACTCACTCTCTGTGTGACAATGTTAAAATATTACTTTGCCAAGGTGTTTTACATAACATTATCTTACCCATGTTCTCACTGGGGCTCCCATCAGTAAAACCAGATTGAGAAACAGCATGCATGTTAGAGGGTGCAGTTTTTACACCTTAGTAAAAACTTTGGTGTGCACCTCATTATTACATTCGAGATTCATTTGATTCTTTCAATGTTATTCTTGAGGTCCTTCTCCTACAGAACCTAAAATTGTTGCCAATGACCATCTATTTTTTTGTGTAAAGAAGGTATTCTATATACATTGTTTGCCAAATGTATTTTTCATACAGTATACTTAGTTTTGAAAAGCATAAAGCCAATTGGCAGAGTTTTTTTTGACGACTGAAAAAGATAAAGACGTGCATTTTCATACCGCATGCTTGCATGATTTTTAACCTCCGCTTGAACTGGCCAAAAAAGGTGATGTGATCTATTTGAGTGCAGGCAAGTTGGAAGGAAATGGTTCAGTAAAAATACCACAACTGTACGTGCTTATGTCTCGGGTGAGTAGTTGCCTGCAATTTGTGAGGAGCCTAAATATTTCTTCTGGTCTGTGTAAGTCAACCCTCTTCTTTTCCTTTAAAAAGACTGTTTTATTCTAAATATTATTGTCTTAAGTGTTTTATTAAGTATATTTTCTATAATTTGCACTTAAGATGCTCATGGATATTTTCACTGCTAGTGAAAAGATCATGTATGTTACTTCTGTGTAGCCAAACATAGTGCATGCTGGCCTTATTGTCTCTGCAAGCAAGGATCTTGTCCCTGATAATTTTTCTGTCTGCCTCAGCTTTCAGTTATAGAAATTATAATAGTTCCACTTCACTATCTCTGCTTTTCAAAAATAAACTATTCACTAACTATTGTGAATATTGTCAAAGCAAGTCTTCTTTTTTCTTAACAAATGCTTGGTTTAGGCTTATATTTGTTCAGTAGTCTCTGCTTTTTCAAATCTGGTTTTCTTATCTGCACTCAAAAATCTATAGGTTTGTCGCTTTCTCCATGTAAACTCAAGAATGTATAAGGGGCAACATGTGATAGTCTGGTTATTTTTAGTTTTTTATATATTTCATACAATTAGTCCCCTCGAGAAGTCGAAGACGTGTGTTATCTTCTGCGGCCAGCCGTGAGAATAACTCAACATGGCAGTTGTGTTATCGGTCGAAACACACCCTGTTCCTAGAGGAGACTATCGTCTACTCTTCTGTTCATCTCACTGCTCCCATTTTCTCCTTATTTTCTGTTAAAGGTCTGTGTCTTTAGAAGTGCAGTTTTTCTGCTAGTGAATCTGCAAAACCTTTCATGAAGTAAGTGTTTTTTTTGTTATTTCATGCTATATGACATAGGCTTGTTTTTGTAATTAAATATCTGTACAGTGTATGAACTACCTGTTAAAATGTTTGCTTACTTCATGAAATTTTGTGTTGCAGTATATTAAAGCAGACAACAGCAAACCTAAAGCAGAATTGATAATGCTAGAGAGTTGTAGTCAAACAGCAATTTAGTTTTGCTCCCTTACAGTGTTAGATTTTCTTCAGAGTTTCTTGAGTACTACCTTCAAATAGAATTTTTCATGTAAAGCATCGTTTGTGTTCTAAAAATTAATTTTATTTGTCTTACTCAAAAGTCTGAGTCTGAAAGAATGATGTTTCACTACCCTTTGGATTTGAAGGCTTAATTGATTCCTAATGAATTGAGCACCACCATGGCCGAATTTCCTGTCGTCACTCAGCCTGGCCTGGGAGTCACCACAACAACCATAACCACCATAACACAGACAGGTGGAGACTGGAGTACAAGTCTCTTCAACGTGTGCAGTGACAAAACTGTGTGTAAGCAAACTCAATTGATTCAAGTGTATTGATTCAGCAGGGCCCTGTAGCAGTAGCATTTGGAAAGTCAATAACCTTAGAACGACCATTGGTGGTTTGCAAGAGCAACATTTAAGATATAGTGACTTTAATTTTAAAATGTAATTTCTGGATCTGAGGTAAGGGAAAGGAATTGGCGTGAGTCTTACAGCAGTAATGGAGGGGATACTGTACATGAAAGTTAACCTATGTCCTTTTTATATTTAGAAAAAAAACGGCTGATGTTTTCTTTTTTTAATCTATGTTACTCTGTCCCCCTTACTGTCTGAAAGCACATTTTTGACTCTGAGGACATGGCTAAAAGGGTTTTCAAACCTTATTTTCAGCTTTCTGGTTCATTTGTAGGTCTGGTGGGTGCAGTGTCTCCCTGCTGTTTAGATGTCAGTCTTGCCCATCAGTACGGAGAGTGCCTGTGCTTACCAATGCTTCCAGGATCTACATTTGCAATGCGTGTAGGGATAAGGGAGAAATACAAAATACGGGTAAGGCTGTTTCACAGATTTATATGGATAGGACAGCCATGCTCAGGAATGCATTTTCTAGTAGCAAGATAATTACTTTATCTTTTACTTAGGGCAGTTGTGTAGCCTTTTGTAGTGATTAGACAGGAACAAATAAAACATTGTGGCTAAATTCATACTTGACACCACACTATATTACATTAGATTGCAGTTATGAAGCCAACTGATTTGAAGTTTTTGGAATTTTAGTTCTTCAGATAAGTACAGTGTGACTAGACCACCACAGATGCTGCTACAGACCTGTTTTCCTCACCCATCCTTTTCAGGGAAGCGCGTGTGAAGACTGGGCTGTGGTGTACTGTTGCTATCCGTTAGCTGTGTGCCAGATGATACGAGAGTTGAAGCGAAGGCTGAAGTCTCAGACGTACCAAGTGTCAACAGCTCTAGACAGCTCCTGATTTTCCTGTTCTGTCAATTGACCACTGCTTTCCTGTGTTTAAGGTTAATAACTCAATTTGCAGGTCAATATTTTTTTATTTTCTTTCATTTTTTATATGTCAGCAGTTTTGAGTGTTGTTTTCTATTGCTGAAGGACCCCTTTTCAGGATTCTGTGTTAAAGTAAATCAAACTTACAGTAAGTGTCAAATTATTGCACAAAATGCTGCCGCCAAGCATGAAATATTAAAAGCAGAGCTACAGACCATTCTATGTCCAGTCTAAGCACTGGCAGAACAGATTTTTGATTTTATACACTGCTGTACCAGATCTCTGGCTGAGAACACTTGATATACTGTATTTGACAAGAAGGGTCCTTTCTTTTATGGCCATGTAAATCATAAATTTGCTAGAGGAAGGATCATATATTGTGATCCTTGATTTAGCTAAATTAAGAACCTTTTTTGACAATTACCTTGTGGCTTTCAATTCCTCTTATGTGACTGACATTATACCCTGGGAACCATGATTTAAGAAAGTTCTTGACAGTTTTGGTTTATAATGTCAATAATTTACACTTTTAATAGCCAGGTGTAGAATGTTAAATGAAAAATAAAATTGTAACATCTTCATAAGGTATAAAATTGACTGAAAACTAAAATATACGCTATAAACCATAAAGTACAAAATCAGGTTGGGAGATATCATTTTATTTTTCATAATTAATAAAGATATATTTTATTTACCATCAATAAAGCATAACAGAGGAGCAGTCCAAGAAATCAAGTTAAGGAGTGCAAAAATTATGTACAGTTTTTCCTAAAAAATAAAGTCAACACACTGACCAACAGTATTTACTTTTATGCACTTGATTTGTCATCATTACCCCTTATATTATCCAATGTACAGTACTGATAGCTCTTCACTCTCAACCAAAACAGTTCTCCAGTATCCACTCCATATTGTGTTCTGTTCTCTGGTAGAAGATAGTTTTAACATTTGGATAGATACGGTAGATGGCACATGCAGTAACTTAAATTCACTCTAAACCTTTAATGATGGCACACATTAAGAATGGCACATTTCCTTGGTATGGGAAAAATTAATATACTTAATTGTACTTTATTTTAAAAACCTCTCACATGTTTTTTACAGTTAGGATGTGGTTATCGTTATTTTAGTCTTTCTTAAAAATATTGCATTGTTACTTTTAATAATCCAGAGTTTCCCAGAGTACCTTTTCATAAATTCATGATGATGAAGCTAGGCACAAAAGGCTCATATTGTCTATAAAGCCTACAGTCTGTACTGAAAAGAATGACATGCCTTTCAATTTTCTTTGAAATATTGACCCAGTTATGGATTTTATAAAACCTACTGATCTGAATATCCAGACAATTATTGGAAATGCTTCATTAGAACTGTTTACACTATATAGAAGGCTTATATGCATTTTCAAAATTATAAATAAAAATTTTATTGGACTGAAGCAATAGTACTGTATACAACATTACAATATTAAAAAAACAGTGTCCAGTACAAATGCTAAAACATCAAATTTTGTGCATACTGTAGTATGAAAATCAGGTGCAGTTTAATATCCCTCAATCATTGTAATGTTTTAAATATTTGGAAGTCACCTGGATCTTATTTGTCCCACAGATTAAAATTTCTTTAGCTCTTTATGAGTAAACTGACAACGAAGGAAAGTTTGTCTAGTGCTTTGACTAAGAACCCCTCAGCAGTGTACATGCAGGCAATGCCTTGCTTCAAAATTGTAAAAGATTTGTGGGTGACCTATGTTAAGTCTAAAATAGAAAAAGTTGTGTAAAATGTATAAACCATCTCTTTACCAATGGCAATAATTCAATCAATCATCAGCAGAGTTTAAGCATACACTGTATGCTTTTATTTGCAGATTTCTGCCTTTCATCTGCAATATTTTCACAAAGACTTAGACTACACAGTAGTGTTCTAAAGTGATAAAACTTTTTTAGTATTGTGGTGATGTTTTGTACAGTGTTCTGTAACTAATATTTAGTAAGATGAGTACATTCAGTGCATTCTATACAATTTAATTTTGGCAGGTCCCTTGCTGACCATTAGTCAGCTGTTTCTCAAGAAAGTCCAGGATATTGCACTGGAAAAGCCCTGTTTGCCCACTCTTTTCCTGGGTTACAAGGAACCGTCCATCCTGTCGGGTTTTTTGTACCAGCACTGATTCCCCGTCCTTCAGGTTCAGCTCTGCATCACACTGAGCTGCATAGGGCAGTACCACTCTGTACCTGGAACGAAGACATGAAATTCCTTGCTTTTAGAATACTAGCACATACCGCATGCATTCATGTTATAACTAGGCTTGCTTCCTTTACTAAGTCTATAATGCTGCTGCACAGAAAACACTGTAAAAAACACCAGTCTTTAAATCCTTTGGGTTTATTATAATTGCTTATTTTAGTCCACTTAACTACCCAAAGCAAGACAGCACTTGGCAAATTGAAATAGGATCTTTACTTTCTAAAATGAATAATGCAGCTGAGATTCATTAAGATTTCTAAATTAAAATATTTTTAAAAAATGCAAGTGTTTAATGAAAAAAAAGTCCCCCTTTTTTAAGGCTAAAAAGTCACAGTGATTAAATTCTTCCACAGTCACTAAATGAAGCAATTTAAGGACTAATTTACCAAAATGTGTAATTAATTGATAATTATCAGCTTAAACAGAAAAGGTTTCCAACCTCTGATAAGATCAAGAAAACTAGCATGCGTCAAAGTCAGTTTAAACAAAAGAATTTTAAAAGTTAGTGTTTCATTATATTATTTTGTGCGTGGCAATAATCTAAAAGTCAAAAGTAGGAAAAGCTAAAGCTTAGTTAACTCTACAATGTGCTGCCTGTTACTTTTGTTCACATTAGAGGGCTATTGTGTTTTCCAGGTCATTTTAAAACTCAGTCTGTACAGTGAAACAACACTGAAATAACAGTGTGTGAAAGTGCATGTTATGAAATAATCCTAACCAGAACAAATAAAATGATTCTGACTTTTGAAAAGTGACAATGACTAATCCAGTGAAACTGATAATAAGACAACAATAATTAAAAGCCCTTCAAGGACCATACCTTAGCTAACCCTGATCTGTCTTGTCTTTGCTAAAAGTCCAGCACTGCAAGAAGAATAATTATGCCTTAACTAAGTATTGCTGCCCTCTTATTGTTTCTCTTATTGGCTTCCACCCTTAAATGCAACTCATTCGAAAACAGAGCTTTGAACGGGGAACTGTGTCAGCACACGTTGGCTGCAAATGAACAAGCAGAGGTTAATTCCACACTGACAAGCAAAAAGAAAAAACATAAGATTTAGACTGTGGTGCCTATTTCAGGTGTTGCACCTTTAGTTTTAACTCCAATGTGGAATTAACCTCTACTTTTTCCATCAGAAACAGTCCATAAAGCCCAGAACCCTGTTTTTCACACTAGTAAACAGCACTGGTGCAATTAAATCAGATGTACTACCTGTTAGCATTAGGTTGGGACACTGAGGTAGCGGGCTTCTTGCCCTGCAGTGGAGCATCTGGACTGGAGATATCTGCTGAACTGCTTTTCCTGTATAGTGGTATCTTGCTGTGGTAGCCAGCAGGAACTGGGTTGCCTCTCTGGTCCTGTGCAGACACTCCTGGCCTTGTGGGAAGGTTTGTCTGTCCTGCTGGTGGCTGGGAGCTGCTCCTTGTTGAGGGAGGAGAGTCCTGGGTCTGAAATCGCACTGTTTTTGTAGGCTGAAATTAAAAGATTTTGTTAACTATGTTTCCATTAAGAGAACAAAAATGAAGAAAAAAATTGAGGCTATACAGTAGTTTGTTTCTTTTCACTTTACTATCAATTAGAAAAAACGATTTAAAATAACAGTTACAGAGTCTCCTTAAACCACAACATTTTCATTTTTGACAAATGTGTATTGTTCCAGAGAATAATCTTTTTTTGAGAATGTAAATATATTGAAAAGAAAAACTTATTGTTCTTAAGTTATTGTTCCCGATAACTGTGTTGCTCAGAGCTTGGGAGTGGCATATCTTAGTTTACAGTCAAAGTAGCTACCTTTTCTGTATTGTATTTGTAGGAGTCTGGCTTAATCAAAATGGAGTGGGGAGCTGCTGTAGCTGGTTTGCTAGGCAGCTCTTTAGCAGCAGACTCTATGGCATCCAGTAGCACAGAACTGCCAGCAGTGGGCGATGTTGTCTCAGAAACCCGGTACAGCATCCGAGCAGTGCTTGCAGGCTGGTTATGCCTCATTAGAGCTGTAACAGGTGCAGAGGCGATGTTGTGTGTCTGCACTGTGATCCCGGAGGGGTGAGGCTGCTGGGGCCGAGCAACCAAAGTGGACGGCTTCTGGAAAGAACTATTACTCTTTACCGATGATCCTGACAACACATGAAAACATTCTTTCAGTTTACTGCCATATGTAAGGGGCTTTGTGAAACAACAAACTAGTTGAATCATATCTCATATGAGTATGTACTGTAACAAACTGTGCTTCTTTACAGTGGCTGGATCAAAATGATAAGAACTTGATTTAAATATCCCAGAAAGAATGCACCTGTGTTTAATAGATATTACATATTGCTCTGGGGTTAGTATTCATACTTTCATAAAAAGTATCTAGGGCCAAACTCACTGTCCTGTCAATTTTTTACTTTCTAATGCAAATTATTCAAAAGTCTTCAGACTGAGGAAAATTAGCTGCATGTTAAATTAACATATATCTAGGCCAGGCTTTCTCGATAGAAATGTACTGCATGATCCAGGAGAAAAGGCTTTTTGCATTGCCTCTAGAGTAAGGAGCCACACAGAGCTCCACCCTGGCCGACGCCTGTCGAAGCTTGCTCCCAATGTGCTTACCCCTCTGAGGAGCAGTAAAGGCACGCCTCACTGTGCCTCTCCCCATTGTTCCTTCCTGCTGGGCTGCTGCTCTCGCTGCGCCTGCTGACAGCACGGGGGTTGGCATGGCAACAGAGTGTGCCTGGAAGTCTGGCCTTGTCGTCCCATTTGGAGTAATTCTATCCAGGGCAATCGCTGCGACTGGAGGTTTAGTCGTCAGAGACCTCTTTCCGGCCTGAGCAGGGACTGATTTGAGGTCAAGGAACCTGGCAGATGTTCTGTTTTGAGGTCAATAGCATTAGAGGGTTTAACTGTTCAAGATAAGCACTTACAAATGCAGTAGGAAACCATTCTGATTTAAGTCACGAAGAAAAGGTGCTTTGAGAAATGTCACTTTGTGATACATTATTTTCATTCACAACTTTCTTCTTTGTATGCTCTTTCATAGTTTAATCCCTTAATGCAAGAATAACCTGCTTTGCCCGATTGAGGGCTCAGAGAGGCAGACATAACTGTTAAAACCTGTCTAGTAATTATCTGGATTACAGATTTGCCATTTTACTGTGGGAACAAATTCAGTATACCATAAAACGTAGACCATGGACTCTGATAATATACTGTAACTTTTATTAAAGTAAATAAGAAAAGACTGATAGTCTTGTCTATCACACTATTTTTTATAGATCCAAATTAATAATCTGTTGCAGAGAGTGGGCTTTTTTAAGTTTAGCCAGCCTCCCTTGAAAGACAGCAGGCACAAGATCAATGTCAGGTGTCTGTTCATATAGGGCAACGGAAGGCAAGAGCATTACATCAGCTCCTTGCCAATGCCCATGTTCAACTATGTCATAATGAGCGTTATCTCTATGAGCTGTATCTGGCTTTTAATAGCTCACAGCCCTCAAAATGCCGCTCTATTTGTTGTATTTCAAAGATGTTTCTCTTTGATTTATACAAAATGTCTCTGAAAATTATTTTCCTCCGATGAGTATAACAACAAATAATGTTATTACTTGGATAATAACATTACTATTGCAGGTGGATGCTGCACATTGGTGGTGGTGGAGGGGAGTCCCCATTACCTGTAAAGCACTTTGAGTGGAGTGTCCAAAAAAGTGCTATATAAGTGTAAGCAATTATTATTATTATTAGAGAATTAAAACAAAAATGTATTGCTGCAGTTTAGTTTAAATGTAGTAAAGAAGTAATGTGAAAAAGTGTGGGACAATTGACCAGACATAAACTGTTTAAAATCAGAAGGGGGACAGGCTGATTTCCCCCTTGTTATTACGTCCTACAAATGTTATAACGTCAAATTCCGCTCTTCCCACATTTTCAAAGTGTGACCATATTTTCTGTATGCACAACACTAAAATACTTAACCTGAACTACAACAGAATCCATTGGAGAAGGTGTGGTGATTATTACAGATCAGCCAAATTCAGCTTTTTGTTTGGATTGTTTTTAACTGAACAGATCAAGAGAAATCATAGGCCTGACAATGTAGGCTGGACATTTTGCGGAAAAAACAAACTAGCCAACTCATAGACATGAGGATTTATCTCTGAGCAAATGTTTCTTTCAATATTCTCTATATTAAGCCAGAGATACAATTTCAAACAGCTCTTGGGTAGGCTATAGTTTGTTACCTCAAAAAGCTGGCCGTGTTCCAAAGAGACATCACATATTCCTGACATTATTGACAGGGAGATACATGCACAGCCTAATGTTACATTTTATCTATGTACTGGCAGTCAGCATAAGTTTTGATCTTCCCTAGTGAGAGCACCGTATCAATCTATATAAAGCCATGAAACCTGTTATCTTACCTCAATACTGGGGTGACATAATTGCCAGGCAGGATGCCCACTTTCCCTGTTCTCAGAGACAGGCCTCTCAGCCACCCCTCCTTGAATTTTCCATAAACCCCCACCATCTCTCCCTTATGGAGCTCCAGCTCTTCGGGACGACGGGGGTTGTAAGAGGACAAGACAGCACAGCTACAAAACACACACCAGGCATCAGAGGCTACTGCCCTTCTGTACAGAACCCACAGCACAGCCAAAATGTATCGTGCTCCCTTAAAATAATGAACATCTATTTGTTTCATTTATTAAATGAGCTCAACTGTCATAAGTCCTACAGAAATTAAACCTTTACCTCATTTATGATCAATTAACCATTAGAGAAAGGATTACAAAGTAGACTATTTGTAAAAACACTTAACTACAACATGTTGGAGAAGTTTCTTGGGAGCAATACCTATATTTTACAATACACAAGACAGTGACAACTAATTTACTGTAAAAAAACAGAAAAGACCTTTTAGAACATCATGCTAAGAAATTAGTCAGAAAACTAATTTCCAAAGAAGCTTTTAATATTAGAAGACTGGAGATTAAGTGATACATTGACATTCAAAAAATGACTTTATATAATAAATATAAGAGGCTATTGTCATTTTCCATGTGGTGTATAATACAGTACGTGCTATTGTAAAGGTGAAAAGGAACAGCTAAGAGGTATATTTTTATTCTTTCATGGAAAGGGAGACAAGGATGTAGGTAGGTGATGAACTGCTGGGGTGAATTATGGATGATTCTTCTCAGTTTAAAAAGCAAAAACAAATTCACTTTTTAGCTCATCTATAGTAAGGAATGTAGAAACAAATTCTTAAAGGAATCACACAGTTTTACATACAGCACTAGCTTACATGTGACACTGGGTTGCAATATGTCAGAGTATCCTGCATCAGCTTATGATGTCAATTCTTGGTTTTTGTTATGTGAGATTTCCTTCCCAGTACCCATAGTGCTCACCACATACAAAAATGTTGTACAAATAGTATCACTGCCTATACTTATGTAGGCCATTAGGCAGAGTGGCACTTTTGTAAACCGACAATTAATGGCATTAGCATATTGATATAACATTTTATTAAGTAACATTTCAATTTTACACAAAAGATGTTAATCTACATCTTGTATCATTCCTTGTCTTAACCCACTTGTTCCTTAGTGTTTCCACAACACTATTGAAAATGCATTCAAATTCATGTCTCTAGACATAAGAATTTATAGTATATGATTGTTATAATGTCGTTACTGAAAATTGTATGCCTCCTTTAAACTATTGTTTGGATGTGCATTTTTCTGCAAAACGTAAGCACACAGTATAAGAAACAGACCGCACCAAATATCCTAAGGCAGCTATAACTAAAAAGAAATTACATTTGTTAAACAGTGGAGATTTTCAGCACAGCCGATTTAACTCTCTAATTTGGCTATGTTACAACGTGCTTAGTTCTTGTGCATTCCTCTGAAGCAATCATCACCAGGTTTTTCCAGCCTGTAATAAGATCACCCTTCTTAGTGAATTCAATTCTTAAATTCTTTAGGGAGTTCATTCACCAGGACACTGTGTCCACATGGCATTTTACACATTTAAGTGGTCAGATTTACTTACACACTGATGGAAATTTGCTGCCTTGAGTGATTATTCTCTGCAGAAGTAGCATGGGACTGTGGGTTTATGAAAGCCATGGTGAAAGCTGGTGCAGAATCTGCGACAATTGTTCCTTCAACAGGACTGCTAGGTACCTAAATCAAACACATTAAAGAGGGATCATTTTCTTAAAGTGTTTGCTATGCACTCCTTATCTGCATCATACACTGTTCAAATATAGTTACAAACACTGCTGTTAAAAAGGTTAGTCAGAGTCAAGCAGGACTTGCATTTTATAGGATTTAAACAAGGTAAGTAATGGATATTTTATTAAGAGAACATTCTTAAAATATACAGCATGCAACCTAAAAGGAAAAAAGTTCAATGCGTACATTCTGAGATTTCAAAATGTCTTGCAAATTATGAAACAGTCAATTCTGAGGAATTCAGTCAATAACATTGTTCATCTTACAGATTTGTCTTTGCAGGAGTTACCGGTGCTTGATAAAGGCTGTAGAAAAAAGCAAACCATTTTCGAATTGCATTTTTTAACAGAAATTCCTAAAATTGCTGGTGTACTCCCCATACAAATCTATGACACTTTCCAAAATAGATGGTTTACAATTTCACCATAGTGAAGGAAGCAATGCTTGAGAAGCAGTATTTCCCAGACGCCGAAAACAACCAGATATATTTCGCAACACCTCTGTGTTTCACATCTCTTAAGAAACAATGTTGGTGAATTCAGCGCAAGGAAACATCCATCTGTACATTTTCTAACTGGTTCTTCAAATTCAGGGTTGCAGGGAAGTCAGAGCCTATCCCAGCAGGCAATGGGTGCAAGGCAGGATATACTCTGGATGGGATGCCAGTCCATTGCAGGGCAATCACAACGACTCTGGTGTGAGTGTCTATTTATCCAGAAGCCAATGAACCTACAAGTATGTTTTTGGACTGTGGGAGAAAACTGTAGTACCAGGAGGAAACCAATGTGAACATGGGAGAACATCCAAACTCCACACAGATATCACTCCAAGTTTGGAATAAAACCCAGGGCCCCATTGCTTCAATGCAGAATTGCTAACCTCTGTGCCTCCCTGGATGTCAAAATCATTATAAAGTTAACAAAAATAACAAAGTAAAGAATTGGACATTGGCCTTCAGATACAGGTATAAATAGGTTTAAATTTTCCTTTTATTCTTGAATTCTTTCCACATTCACATATTCTTATTCTAATTATCATCATTTGTATGATTTGTTATAGTTTTGTGGATCACAGAAATCTCAAAAGAATAAAGCAATGACTTGTCTGTGCCCCCTTTGCTTTGTCAGCAACAGGAAATCGGAAGCACTAATATGTCATTCCCAGAAACCTTAAAACATTTCAGGAAGAGAGGTGAATTGATTTTCTACTGTTTCTGAATAGACTATCATTAACTGAACATGCTGTTCCTCATTCTTGCTGATCAGACCTGAGCTGCGTTTCTATGAGGAAAGCAACAATTAAAGTCACTAAAAGAGAGTGAAAATAAAAGACCTGTAAATACATCTCAGCCACAGGATGTGTTGTGAAGGATGTGTCCAAGCTGTGTGTGGTTTGGGGAAAAATCATGGAAGAGCCATTATAGTGGACCCTTTTGTTGTTATTGCTCCACACTAAACCCAGTTTTCCCAAGGCTGAAAGAGGGAAAAGCTACTGGTGACTTGTAAGTATATCAGACAAATGCATATAATTGAATCACAAATAATGGTTTCAATTTTTTATGTTATGGACACTGGAAATGCAGATAACCAGGTTTTATCGTCTTATTTACAGAAAATAATGCTCCCATACTGTAGACATAATGTGTTCTAAATTCAGTCCATGTTCTCCTTTATATGCAATAGGTTTTTAGGTAGAGGCTATGATGGTAGAAAGACACAATTGTAGCACGATGTCAGTGAGCACAAATCCTTCTGCTAACACAGCTGAAATAAGGTTGAAAGCAAATTCACACAAATGTAATCCAGTCCAAGCAATCTACAGGTGAAGTCAATGAAAGAGAACCAAATATTAAATTACATGTTTGTACTGTGTCGATCCTCCTGTATGACTCAGAAGATATGTTTTGGTCATTGTGGTTTTCTATCTCAATATAAATCATAAAGATAACAAGCAGCATGACCATTCAACATGGTACACTTCACAAAGAATGAAGGGGAGTTTGTGCATGTGTCTGACTTCCAGTCAACATGAGCATTAATCATCTAAAGTCAGCCAGAGAATACTGTAAAAAGTTTTTGACTGATTTAATTCTGGACAGGTGCAACCAACATCACATGACTGAAAAAAAAACATTGAATCCCACCCACCCAATTTCTTGACCAAAGCTCACAAAGTGCTGGTGAAGTACTCTTTTTCAATCATGGGACACACTATTATACTGTACATGCATTAACTGATGATGGGCAAAGTTTTTAAAGATTACTCTGAAAAGTGCAGACCTGCATCAGACCTGTGACAATCGGGTTCAAGCTGGAGTCACAAGTGTCCCGGACACATCTATGAGAGTGTGAATGACACATAGTGTCATTTATAATGAGAGTGGGCTTGACATCTACCCAGTACTGGTCATCTACCTCAATCTTTGAGGAAAGTTCACTTTGCTAACATTTTAAACCTTAGTAGAGCCAGAAACTCACTCTCAAAAGGTAAAAAGACACAGCTATCTCCAAGATGAAGGCCCATTAAAATAATTTTTACCTTGAATTCAGAATGCTAGTAACAACTGGAAATTTTTACACATTGTACAATGCAATCTCAATGTAATGATTAGATAAACTGATTCAAGCACAACAATGTGAATTGACCATTTAAGTAGACGAGAGTGATATGCCTGCAGAATAAAACATACAACCTGTAATATTCATAAAATACAGCTGATTTTTTCTATGATATGTTAACACCTCACTGTCAAACCTCACAAATACAATTGAGAATTTTCATTGTTTCAGGGGATCAAGGTCATTTAGTGCATGCACTGTCAGCAGCTGAGGCCTGTAACACAGACATGTTAATCACTATTTTCACAATCCCGTCAATCTTACATTATACTGCATATGATGTTTCAGCAAGATCAGCAGAACAAAATGAAAGACTCTCCTTAAAAGTCTTAATAGAAATGTTATTCCCTAAAGGTTCTGGGAAAAAAACTGTTTGGGAATGTTTTAATGTTGAATAATGATTGCTTTTTAAGACAGATTACTCAGCAGCTTGCTTGCATTGGGATCAGCAAATATGACATCAATGCAGAAACATCTTACAGCTACAGTACAGTATACATCTCCTGATCAGGATGAGGAGCTGAACTGAAATAGGGTTTGATTATTTATAAAAACAGTCACCAAGGAGGTTTTCCTTATCACTGGGGTTCAGTATTTATAATCTTCATCTGAAAAAAGAAAATTGAAAAGACATTTTGCTGACTACTACGGCTCTTCAAAACCAGCCAAACCTAAATTTGGTATAAACTGCTGAGAAGCAATAAATAAATAAAATGATCTTGAATGTGAGTTCAAAGCCCAAGAAATCAACATGTGATTATTTTACACCAAGAGATGGTTTCATTGAAAGTTGTAGCTGTAAACTACACACACAGGTAAACACAGGTTAAAACCTTGAAATATCTACTAAACGAGGGAACAGCAGACATGCAACAAAATGTCTGTAGAATATTGTTTAAACCATTTTTGTAGTTCACAGCAGAAAACTACAATAGCAAAAAAGTCTATTAATAATAAAAAGTTTCTAAATAAAGTTGAGATCACTTTATTTTAATGCAGCCGAAATACACAAAATTAAAGACCTTTAAAAGCACTGATATTCATTCTTCTACCTATAAAATCTCTTCTATTTACTGTCAATAATAATTGCAGCAACAAAAAGCTGAAAATGTAAGTTGAATTCTTACATTCAGCATGTCAATGCAGATACACTAAAAAATACACTCACTTGGATATCATCCTGGTTTCGATACTTTAATGGCTCCTTAATTTCTTTGCACTGCACACCATTCTATCCATGTATCCAGTTTCTAACTGCTTCTTCCAATTCAGGGCTGAGGGGGAGCTGGAGTCTATCCAAGCCTATCCTACACTAGCTGGGCGCAAGGCGGGGCACAAATTCACACCAGTTTTCCCAGAGGCCAGTTAACCTACATTTGCATGTCTGTGGGGGAAGTATGGCTTTGCACTGTGGGGGGAAACCAGAGCATCTCAAACTCCACGAAGACAGCAGTCCAGGGGCCCAGCACTGCGAGGCAGCCATGCTAACACTTTACTGCCTCCCCAAACCATTCTAGCACAAGGAATTTGGTTGCATTCATTATAAACACACTTATGCAACAACATGACTTTTCTTAGACTGTAACATGTACTGTACATTGGAACTTTAGAGATGTATTTCTTGCCTATCTAGCTGTCTAACTTAGATTGACTAAATCCCATTTTCATCACTTACTCAAAGCTTTATTAAAAAAACAAACCTACTATATATACTGTATATACACATCATGTTGCATTTTCCAATTCTTACTGAGGATTGTAATTAAAACGCAGATAGCTTTGCAGACTGTAATGTACCGACGAGAAAACAAAACTGGCCTTTTTCCCCAATGGTTTCTGACAGGCTGAGAGTATCAGCCCTAGGATTTGTTGGCAGCTTTTATTTTTATTCCACTAGCAAGTGTCCCTCCCACGCTATTTATGTATCTCTGGCATACATGCAGCCCTGTGATATTGTATTAGCTTGTCTCCAATTTCCCAGTTCTTTACAGTAATTAATGATTAGCAAGACAATTTGTAAATACTGTAATTCTTTTGACCAAAGAACGAAGAAATGCCAAGATTTCTACACTTTAAAAATCTTCCTCTGTGGATAAATAAGAAATAATATTGTTTTTGTTTATACCGATCTTCCTTCATTCTTCAGGAACTTACAAAAGGCAACTTACAGTAACTGTTTTCAAAGAAACAGTGAAATAATTATAAGCACTACATTAGGCAGCCAATCATCTTTCTAATCTATACTACACCAAGTTAGCTAAAACAGGATGACTAGTTTCTTCAGTCTGGCTTATACTTCACCATACTATGTTTTGCACCCTTTCCTTGTTAAGTGAAATTAAAGTTAACTCTCCAAAAAGTGAGGCTTGGATGTGTACGACATTTGATTCGTATTTACTCTTTGCAAAGCCTAACATTTATCGTCACATTTCAGGAAGTGAAAATTGACTATTCAGATCAAAAGCTGAACTAAAGAAGAGTTGCATTAGTGCACTAGTTTATTTTCCCCCTTCTTCTGTGTAACACGTGAAACCTAATTCCCTAGAAGCGTTGCAAACCTGGAGCAAGGCGGAGGTGGAGAAGAGAAATTGCATTGTTAGAGGAACTGGGATATGATCTCCACATAATTTTTCATAATTTTTTGGTGGCTGGAAACCTGCAAATTGCTTATTTCAACCCACTGGCTTTGACAGATAAAACCCACTACTAAATCCGAAATGTAATTTGAACCACTTATTTTGTTTTAATTGCTGTTCTGTCCTAAGTTTAACGGCTGGAGCTTTCTAGGCCTGCACAATTTGCCTGCTGATCTTTTGGAGTGCTTTGACACATCTAGGCATAAATGAATGTTTGATCAAGCAAGGCGAAAAAGAATAAAGCACTACATTTATGAGAGTATGATTGAGCTTTTCAAAGGCTGAGTCTGTTGCAACTGGTGAGATTTGTGTCTGCTGTCAAGGTGAAGGGAAAGGCCTGGATAGACTGTCAAAATGCAATGTTTAATATACTGTGTGTAATTTGGATTATGTACAAATGTGCTTTATTTTTGCCTGACCCTATCTCTGTCTTTATCTTTTGCCTCCATAAGCTGTTCCTAGACTCAACAAAATTGACATATTTCATATGTTTATCACCATACCTCAATGAGTATTGCCTCCAACCACATTCTCTTTGTCGTTAAATATACAGTACAACCCAGAAAGAAAATGAGGGCAGTAAATCCACTAGACTAAGAAAGCACTGCAGATTTATGAAAGTACAAGTTTGGTAGTTGCAACAAAGATAGTTTTCGAAAATAAATACACTGTATTTTAATACTATTCACAAATAAATATTGCTGTTACAGATATGAAATGCTCTCAGCTCACATTATCTTCTAGAAAAATCTTTAACACCACCAAAGCTTTCCTTTTAGACCCTATACATCTGTCACTGCCATTTAATAGCCATCATGAGAGTATGCTGTATCTCATAACAATACACATTTTCTTACACATATTTAACTCCTTCTAATTTTAGTCTAAAACAAATATTTTTTTCTCAAATCAGTTTATGTATTTCTACCACAACAGACAACATTCAGGAAAAAATAGTTTTTTTCTGAAAAATCCTACTACATATAATTGTATTATTCAGCTCCAGAGCATCATTTAGGCTTGTCTCTGGAATCTTCCCTCCCCCATCTTAGCACAACACAGCAAGTGTTACCTGTGAGTCTTCCGGGAGATACCTGCTCAGCTGGGTCACGAGAGCAGGGTTGCTAGAGCTGCCGAAGGTGGGAGAGCTGATCTCATGAGGCTGACGCTCCACTGAGGGGTTTTGGGATAGCCTGTTCAGCTGATTCAGGGCGTTGGTCATTAAGAGCTCCCTGGGACTCCGCGGTTCTGTGCTGCTGAATGTGTGGCCAACCACAGCGCTGGTCTTGCCATCCCCAAATCTGCTGCGAGTTTCTGGAGAGTCGTTTGCCTTTGCTGTCTCGGTATGCTTCACAGATCCCGTCTAAAAATATGCAAAACAAAAAACGTTGTGCCTCCTTTTATTTTCCGAGAGAGACTTTTACAGGACAAACTGCGTTTCGTATTTTACCATCTGCTCTTCTGCTACCTTCATCTTCTCTCTACTTTCTGTTTTACCCGATACCTTTGGTTCCCCAGCTCTTTACAGAATCTTTAGGGACTTAGCTGATATGTTATCTTGCCCTTTCATTTACCTCTGCTCTAAAAGTCAAAGCTAATTGAAGGTGGCAGGGCAAGCCTTGTGCTGTTAACTTAAAGAGGCAGAGTGGACTGACACATATAACTAAAACAGGCAGTCTGGATTGATGCATTCCCTTAATGTGTTGGTGTGCCACCAAGGAAAAAAAAAAGCATTTCTGTGTCTTAACACGCCAGTTCCCAGCACTGGTGGAATAAAGCGGTCGCTGTGATGCATATAAAGATGGCAATCACTTGTGAAAATAATACCCTTTTATCTAAAATTTGGCAGATGTTGGTAAATGTATGGGCATTGATGATTTCCACTGGCATTTCACCTGTCTTGGCTCCAATAGCACAGAACAGCACAGAACTTACAGCAAAGTGTATTCTGTCTTTAACATCACTTTTACCAGAAATCTAGCTCTTTGTAACCGCTGGGAAATCCTCATTAGCAGAATGTATTGAACGACTGTAGGCATATTAAGTGAGGAACAATGGCATTTCTTTTTTACTTTTTAAATGACAAATGTGTCTATTATGGAGGGGGAAAACCAATGATATCGTAACAGCTGTACATCATTCTACACATGCTGTGTGAGAATGAATGGTGAGCTGCACAAAAACTGCCCTTATCATAAAAGCAGCAGGGTGGATCAGCTCATCTTGTCAATTACCTCCAGGATCTGGGAACAAATCCAGTTTGGGGAAAACAGCAGAAAACTCGATCTGATCTGATAGCTGTGAAAGGTCACATTGTAAGTCAGCAGTTTTTCTGCACAAAGTGTCTACTAATAGGATGGAGAGGTGGAGAGGTAAGCAAAAAAAAAAAATCACTGACTGGCAAATTATAACATCTTCATATTCTGTCATATTTGTGCTTCCAAACTTATTTGTAGCATAACTACATCATGTGACCTATATCACTTCATCTGTTATTGAAATGACAATAAAATAACAATCATCCGCCTACCATTGACATTCTGTAATTGGAATTAGCTTGTGTTTTAAAAAAAACTAAGCCTGTGCCTATGCTGTAAACCTTCAATAGAATATCTAGAAGATATCATACTGTAGCTCATGCCTCAATAAGGTTTCCATGTATCAAATGCACTGCAACAAGTAACTACTGTTTTTTTTTTCTAGAACAAAGAAGTATAAAAAAGAAAAGCTTTTTCGGCTCTTACTGAAACAGTTGGTTCAGCAGATTCCATGAGGTCCAATAATGTAGGAGGCTTAGATGAAGAATTATATAAGCGCTAGTAAGCTACAGGCTGCATTATATTTTATACTTCTATTGGGTTTTGAGATGTTACTGCATTTGGGAGACTCAGACAAAATGGTCTCTGTTGAACGATCACGTTTCCAGCTTTGCATTCCCATATGTCAGAAGTAATGTATACTGTATATATACAAGATGTTGTTCAGCTGCAGCATCTAAAACTGTATGCAAGGTAAGATGAAGAATAAATGATTAATACTGTGCTTACCTGTAACCCTGATAGATCTAATATAGCTTACTAGATTTTTAAGCTAACGTGATTAATTTAAATTAATGCACTTTACTTATTCTAGGCTTTAAAAGTCACCCTTAGCAATATCTTTAAAGATCACTGAAGAGATTTCAATTAATTGGATGGTAATGTAGCACTTCGGAGTGACAAAAACACCTTACAGAGAATGCAAACACTTACAATTGATCTTCAAAGCACAGAGCTGTTTAGAATTCAAATAATTATCTTCTAAAAACAGAATTTTAGGGAACTGACACAAGTAGATTATAATGTTGCTTGATGCCGTGAATGCCTAGAAATCACTAATCATGATTTGTTAATCAAGCCGCTGTTTCTTTGACTGTAAACTGAGGTTTATAAACAATGTTTTTGAGATTCAAAATGTATTCTTTCAATACAAAACAACACCTGAACACAGCAAAAAGCACAAATATTAACTGCAACATACCAAGCTATGTATAGTGTTCACGCAAAGTTATCACAAGGCTCTTGAGATTATTTGATTCGAGATAGTCATCTGTAATTCTGACATGATACAAGACATAAACTCAGATGATGAATTACTGCAGACTAGAGGGTTTGAACACCAGAGCTGCAATATCTTCAGCTTTCCAGAAGGATGAATTAATTCTAAAAAATCTGCTTATGCTAGCACCCACAGCTAAAACATAAGGATGCTTTTAGTACTGAAAGTAGAGGTCGTGAATCAGGTAGCTGGTAGGTAATATTAAGAATGTCCCACTGACTTATAGTTATATGCCTCAAATCCTCACCCAAGAGGCAACTGGTGTTTTGATAAAGCTGAATGCCTGCATTGCTTCACAAATAATAGTTTTCCATTGAACTTAGGTGGAATGGTTACAGATCATCTATTCTGATTCCAACCACTAAACCACAAAATCTCCAAGTAGTCTCCAATGCTTCAACAAGTTACAGAGTTACAAAAATATTTGCTCTTTACACACCCTTAAAACTCAGATCCTTCCTGTCAAATAGCCTCATTAACAAACTAGTTATTTATAGTTAAGAGTCTTGGATGAGCACAGTATTCTGCCAGTGCACTTTCATTCTCAAATACTGTATATTAGCAGGTATGATAATCAAAGCTGTAAAAAACATCTATTTTAAACAAAATGGATGTCTTGCCTTTTCAATTCCCCAGTGCAACAGACACGTTTATCCCAGTTTTTAGATTATGTGATGTAATCGCATGTGCTTTTGGGTCTTCTTTTCTAAAATAACCCACCATTTAAAAAGCTTCAGGGAGTTTGGGGCAGTGAGAAGACAAGTATTTTCCGCAGCAGGAAGAGAAGACAAGCGCTCTGCCTCATTTTTTGCGTTTTGATGGTTTACATTAACTGGATGATCTTCCGCCTTGTGTCCAGCATCACAACTGACAATCATTAATGAGCAAAAAGTAACTACTCATGACTTTACATGAGTCTCTTTTATTTCGGGGTCTAAAAAAAGGGCTAAGAGTGATTTTTCAGTAAGCATAAGCTGTATTTCTTATGATCTGTCAAGAGACATGACCTATTCATAATCTAACTGCGAAACTGAGATTTCTCTGTTGACTTTTTAGAAACATATACGTATTTGTACTGTATAGGCTCATTTTATGTCTACACTATTTTATTTTTCACTATATGTTCTGCTTTAAACATAAACGGAAGCACCTGAACACATTAAACTAACTTGTGCTAAAAATGATGTGGCATGTTTCATATGCAACCTTCTTCAGGAACAAGAAAATACTTAAAGGATAAACATGAAATCCAATGAGAACTCAATCTCATTTTCTATTAATCATTTCTATTAACAGACTTATTTGCAATAGCAGTGAGTTCTTATTTTGACACCCCAGTCCAATTCCCTGAAAACAGAATTGCAAACTAATCTGGGGGCCTGAAGCTCATTCTGTAATTATTGATTTTCCACACAGGTATAACTGGAAGGCAACACAGACTGAAAATCAAATTAATATAAATATTAACATATGTCATTAACCAGTCACAGACCTTTGGAGACAACAGGGTGATCTTATTTTCATCCCTGTCCTTCCCCCCCACCTCAGCATCATACAAAGGTCTCGATGGGCACAGGACCTGGGGCAGCTGGTTGATGACTTGCACAGCACTGGCAGGGAAGAGCCCACTGGTCCCATTGGCTTCTCCGTGGTACCAGTTCTCATCTAATTTCTGCCGCAAGATGACAAGGTCTCCCAGTTTAATGTTCAAACCTCCAGGTATATTTCCTCTGTAATTATATAAAGCCCTGGCGCATGGAACCTAGAAATAAAAGGAGAAAACCCATTTTTTTAATTATATTTCTTAACTCAAGGTTCATAAAATATATTATTTTTCCCTTCCCTGAGATATACTGGACAAATATTGCCTGATAAGTAAAAGAGACAAATCAAATATCCATCTTGGACTAGGACGGTGGTAGCCATTTAAACATACAGGGGCATTGTATGCTTTCAGAAAGAAAAAAAGCATAAAACACTCCTCGGCTCTGAAGATGAGGAAAATCCAGACAGGCTATTCAAAATGTATGGTCTTTCCAAAAGGGAATGTTTGTGGTCTTCCCACTCAGACAGCAGCTGTTGAAACATCAGCCCTCCCTGGCTCTATTTGTGGTGAATTAAAGCTGTTTTCTTTGCTTAGGACATACCACACACGCAATAAAAGAACTGATGCTTGGATGAAGCCAAAAATGTTAACAACTGTTTTGGTGACAGCTGACAGAGGAAAGCCTGCTTGTGCTTGCCTGAATTGTTTTCAGAAGGCATTTACTGTACACAAAGGTTAGGCTATTCTGATAAAGGTCACATACAACAATGTGTGTTTTGTAAGGCATTATATCCAGAAAATTCAATGCAGTTCATTGTTTTGCATGTCAAGAGTCTAGAGACCATTAGAAGACATTTCTTGGGGTGTTTGGTGAATATCACTTCACTTTAACACACTTCCCTTGTTACAGTTTTTGTTGGCAAAGATACCGTTCAAACAAAGCATTTTTGTAATTTTGCAATGCAAGTTGTTTTCCAGCCAAACAACACACGGTAAATGTTTGTATTTACGGGAACATTTCTTATCAGGGATGAATAAAGTACACTCATGGCAAAAGCTAACACAACCCCTGACACTGTTTGCCTGTAAACATAAGGTAAAGCAGGTCTGCAGTTTAAAGTCTGTTATACAAGCCAGTCATGAATAAAACATGAATAAAATCCACAGAAACACCAAATAAATAATTGATGTAATTATTCAAGATTGTAATTCAAAAAAAGAAAAGGGTTTCTGGTATAATGGAAGCCCAGACTAATGCAACAAAAACAATTAAGCTACTGTAACCGGGAGACGAGGTAATGAGGTGCCATGGAGGTGGCACAGGAGTCAGGAGTAGTGTCCTCGTGCAGATAGGAGGATAGCTCCCAGCTGCTAGCTGCTGTACTTATGTCCTGTACCAAGTTAAAAAAAGGGTCAAAAAACCCTCTGACACTGTCTCATTGTTCAAGGTTTAAGGGTTCGCATTTGTTTTAAAGTTATAAAACAGCACCCATATCTGACCCCCCCTCACCCCCCAAGGGAGGCTTTGAAAGGTCAAATACAACTACTGTGGGGTCAGGCTTACCATACTATACCATCTGCAGTACCAATATAGGTATGGAGGTATTTTTTGTGGTTAACATTTGCACATTATGGATGTACACAGGGAATTCATCCATGGGCACTGAACAGGCTAAATCTACCATGTTCAGCAGTTCAGTGTTGTGTTTAATACAAATGTCTTTTCTTAAACTTACTGTAACAACAATAACTACTGTAGAATCACACTCTGCTTTACAAAGAACTCTCGCCGGAGGGTTTCCATCAAAGTCTGTTAGAATGGGGGATACGCGAAGGTGCACAGAGACACATCACTTCAAGCCAACACTGCAGAGCTGTTCAATAGATTATTATAAGTCCCTAAGTTTTTAAAAATAAACTCAGAATGCAATATGAAACCAGTGGAGTACAGAAGGAATACATTTAGAAAACGTGATCCAGGAGTATGTCTGAGTGAAGTAGACTATGGAGCGCCACATTTCACAGACTGTACTACAAACTGGGAGCCTGAAGCAGGAAGAAAATGAAGCCTCAAACCTACTCAGCCTACCTCGATCATATTAACATACAGTATCTGCTTTGTAGTTATATGACAATACCTCACAAGGAATTTCCAGTAAATGATCATATTTATTTGTTTATTGCATTGGCTTGGATTTATATGATAGAAAATAAAAGAACCATTAGCAGATTGCCTGTGATTCTCAACCTACCACGAGAGCCGTAGCAGGATCACTAGAGACATTTCAGGATTCTTCAAAAAACACAAGCATTTTACATTTAAGGACACAGATGAACATTCGCATTCAACAGTTTGTTCTGTTTTTCTAAAATGTGATTAGCTGGATCAGGGGACCTGCAGGTTTCTTAAGGTGCAATACAGCAGCTTTTTTTAATATTCACATCATCTCAACGTTTAAGATAGAAAACAGTTCCCTAATATCTTAGTTTATTTAATAAGGAGTCCCTGCTCTCGTTTGAGAGAGAATGAGCCCTGGCAAACATCATAACTAAAGGTTATTCTAGGAATGCTGGCTTCTTGGCTGCCTGCTACTGTGCCTCGTCACCAGCAAGATATCAGAGAGATATTTAAGCTCTTTAAAGTACAACGTTCACAATTCCAAGATCACCAATTCAGAGTAAAATCCTACTTGTAAGCCACATTTTCAGGGCTTGAGAATGACAAATCACAAATCGGGTTTATATTACACTTACTGTATATGTATTATTGCATTATCACAACTGAATAACCATCTAATGAATGTAGCGTACAAATCAGGGCAAGGTCAAGTATTTGTTAAACCCACCAAAGAGAACTTAGTTTTGATCTATCTGTTGTTGTTACTTTTTTGTCACTTGATTGGTTATCCGATTGTTTCTCGTTTTGCAAAAAATGCTATTATCTTTCTGAAATTGTAAGCAATCAAAAAAAGTCCATCACTTGAGAAGCAATCAGTCTTTTCTTTTTAAATCTTTGATGAGCAAATTATTTATTCATGCCATATTACCAGTCTAATAAGTGACATGTCTTATAATGGTTAAATATTTAATGTTTTAGGATCTGCTGCTTTGCATAAGTATACTGTACAAACAGCTGAATCAAGATTTGCAATTTAGAGCCTCATTTTCTTTTTAATGTTCAAAATGAACATCCTCTACATCAATCAAATACTGTTGAAATGCTACCTCATAATTACCCGGTCCTGACTTATTATATGTTGGCTTACTTCATAGGTAATTTAAAATGCATATGAATATTTCATGCTTTGCTACAGTGGTTCTGCCACAACTGAACTACTGTTACTATTTGGAGAGTTCTCTTCGCAGTATCATCATTTTCTCTGCACACTGGATGAACAGACTGAGAGAAGTCATTCTAATATGCAAAAATGATATACTTCCATGTTAGGGACTTCTACAAGAGGTCCAGACATAATGCAGGGACTCACTTAGGAATAATCTTTTGGCAGCTTTAATGAGGCCTGTGCTGTTAACTTCTTGTCTTTTGATGTCTATGCCACATAAACCACAACCTATTCCTTCTCCTTAAGTGCCTGCCTCACAAATGAGTTTCTCAATAGGCAGAAGAAATGACTTATTTTTTAAAACTATTTGCTTTACAGGAAAAACAGAAATCAGAATAATGGCTTGTGTTCTTCCCAGCAAAAAAAAAAACAATTGCTTGGCTTGAACAAACTGTTCTTTGGCATCATTTTTGTTTTTCACCTTCAAAAGCAAGCTTTCTTGCTTTGCAAGTCTCATATATTTGATTCTAACGTTGTATCATTTTCAAATCTGTCTCGAAGAGGATTTTCTGGGTCTTTCATTACCATCAGCAGTCTCATTCAATTCCACTCCAACCTAATAATTTACTTGATTTACCATGAGATGAGGTCTACACATGAAAACTAAGGACATGCACAGTGAGACTGTCTGTGCTTTTTTTAATTCCACCTACAGTACAAAGCATAGCCATTATTATTATTGTTTTAAATGAAAAGCACACCCGTAAGTATCAAACTCCTTTCTCTCATAGGATTTCTTCTGATTGCCAAGCTAGCATGTAATTCTTTGGCCTGTAAAGGATTTGATTGTTACTTGATTTTTCTGTTGCAAGCCTCTAATGACTACCTATAAGGTAGGTATGGGACACATCAATTTTAAGGTATTGTGTGGCTTTCTTACTAATTTTGATGTGCATTACATTCTGTCACTAAGTAAATCAAACTTTTATTACTAAATACCCTTGAGAGACCGACTTACCAAGTGAGCTACTTTAGATAGGCCTCTCATCGCAACTTTTCTAATGTTCTTGCTAGGAAACAAGCTGTATAGTATGGAACGTAAACTACAAGACAGCAGACAAAAAATATTCAGCGTCATAAAAACCAGCATAAATAATATAACGATTTGTCTTAGCATAACAAAGCTTTAGTTATTATTGAAGTAGATTTATCAAAGCATTGCTCATTATCTTACACAGACATCTGCCACACGGGGTACAGGGTATTGTATGTACCCTGTAGGCCTAGACTAAACTAAGAAAGTTTTGTCTACTTATCAATTATTCATCCGAGGCAACTTTCATTCCACATGTAACACTTGGTTCTTCACTAAAATGGAGATACTTACACCTGGCAATGGACAGTTGATCTTACAAGGAACTCAGTGTGTAACTGGGCACTATATCATAATACTCGATTCTTCCAGACATCCATTAATTTTAAAACCCTTCATCCAATATCGGGACGCAAGTGGACCTGAGCCTATCCCTGCAAGCAATAGGTGCAAGGCAGGATACACACCCTGGACCGCACTTCAGTCAATTACAGGGAATGCACATGCAGACACACTCACACCAGGGCCAATTTCTCCATGAGTCAATGAATATACCAGTATGTCTTTGGACTGTGGGAGCAAATGGGAACACCCGAAGGAAACCCAGGGTAACACGGGGAGAACATACAAACTCCACACAGACAGCCCCACTGCTGCAATGAAGCAATGGTAACCACTGCACCACGTGCCACCTCCCTCTACTTGATTCTTGCTTGAGTTAAAATAATAAGACTTAAATATCTATAAATTAAATGTCATATTCTAAAGAAATACTGCAGGACTGCAAACATTAATGACAGGATAGTTCATAAAAGTACAGTCTACCAAGTAAAAAAATGGTCTAAACACCACATTCTTCCTCACTAATGTTTTTTTCATATTATTTTTCAGCCTAATAAAACATGTGTTTAAATGCACAATGCCTTTTATGTGATATACAGTATACTAAACTCTCATAAAATGTATGGTTTACACTGTAATTTTTAAGATGAAGATCTTAATATGGAGTATGTATTTAAAACAAATTAAAGTGAATATAACTGACAATACATTACCTCATTAACCTTTGGATTCATTTATATAAAAAACTGATAATGGATACAAGAGACAAGAGACAAAGAAACAGGTACAGTGATCATTGAAAAGGAGTGCAGACAGTCAAGACAGTTATTTTCTTTTCAAAAACATACGAAGTCAAAACTTGTGCATTCCAATGGAAGCGTTTAAACTATGTTTTGTTATGCTATTTTATCACTCAGATCATATGCCTGAGAATGTGAAACAGATGACCCGAGCAATGAGTCAGAGAAAGACTTAAAACACAGTTCTACTTTTAAAATTTAAAACTAAGCTAAAAACCAAGTTCTAGTGCAATACATTTATATATGAGATTCTTTTATTAACACAAGCCCTATATGGTATCTAATTTTACCTGCCAAAGGCATTATATGTCTGTATGTTTTGCCCAAATAATCTTCATGTAATGCAAAGACAAAACACAAAAAAGCCACAATACTTTTCACACCATAGTACAGAAGAGCAAGTCTGAAATTATTTTGCCACAACAATTACCGTGGTCTCCAGGGAGACTCTGAAGTTCTTATTTGACCTACCTTTTGTTTCATTAGATGAGAGGGAGTTTGCATATTAAAGTGTCTATACAACTGCATTGTTGAAGTGTATCTCAGATTAAATTAGATAAAATGTTGGTGTAAAAACAGTCCATTGCAAGTGAGTGAGTCAATATTTTCTAGAATTCTTTAAAGCAGATAGATTAAAGCATCTACCCCCAAATTCATATACAGCTTAATAGAAAATAGAGCATATGGCATTCATAGCATCTGTTTAAAATAAGCATAAGGCACAAATATCACACAGAAGGCATTCATTAGACTGTCCTTTGCCTGATAAATGTTTGAACCTCCAGACACTTAGCCTTGTGAACTCTTTTGGTGCCTGAACAAATCAGTCAGATGATAACCTTACTGTTGGAAAATACACTGTTGTAAAAGTGCAGTGTCAATTCACAGGGCCATAGGTAAAACCAGCAGATGGAAATACCTTCTTTATGCATACTGTACATACAGTACCATACCCACAACAGTGATTTCATGAGTGTTTAAAAATGATATTTTCAAGCATTAAGAATTTGTCCATGGTTTGTAAAACAAAGGTTTAGAAACTGAGAATAAGCAGGTCATATAAGTGTAAGAATAAGTGTAATTATTTACTTACATTTAGTGGTAAATAACATAAGGGATCATCATAATATTTTTAGCAAGTGCTTTTTATTTTTAGCATCAAACTCAAGGTTCAGGAAGATGTTTGGATAGCTTTCCTCCCATGTGCAAAATTAATTCACACTTCAAACAGTAGACACTGCAAACCCTAACACTAATATTTTAAGAGAGACAACAAAACTAGAGAATTTCAACAAGTCGTTAGGAAAAAACAAAAAATATAACAAACAGCAATAGTCATATAGCTAAAGTTAATAATGCTGCAAGGTGCAAGAGTTTGTAAGGTATTCAGGGACACTGTGGGATCTGGACCATTTTAAAACAATTTAAATGCCATTATAGAACTAAATGACTTTTTTCTTTGGAAACACCAAAACAATTTCTCACATGAATGACCCCAGTGTTCTGCTACATATTTGATTAACTAACTTCAGACTTTAAAAACATAAATGTAACAAAGAAGTAGATCAGTTACACAGGCATATTAATTCCACAAAGAACAAGCAGCAGAAGTAATACACTTACCTTCAGAGATCATTTGGGTTAACTGCTGTTAGCTATTTCTTAAATCTAAATTTTAATTTGCTAGCAAAGTTGGCCTTGACACAGATCTAAGCTGATTATTGCAGACATAAGACGTTTAGGTAGATTGCATAGCCAACTGTTCTATGTCTTATGAATGACACATCCTGTTGAGGCAATTTAATTGATTAGATATTACTGAAAGTAGTATTTTCCAAACTAATAGAGTTTCTCAGCTTCTAAAAAAATCCCAAATAAAAACTTCTTACAGCTGACTTATATGAAGGGTACTGAACATAAAAAACAAGAAAGCTTCACTGTTTCCTGGAATTGTACACAACCCTAACATTCAACCTTCTCTCACTTTTGCATATTGTGCCCATACCCATTAAGCTTATTCTGCCATGCTAAGGTCATTGTATTTTTTATAGTTTCTTAAGTAAAAATTAAGCTTCTCATGTTAGCTCATGACGGAATCACTGGAAAACACACAACAAATGTAAGTTCAGTAGTTTGGAAAGGCCATAATTAAGATGAAATTGAATTAGATTGATTTATTGGCTTAATACTCCTGGCTTACGGAAAGACAACCTGATGGTAAAACTGCACTTTATATACAGGATGAGTCAAGACCTTCTGCTAGGGTAATGACAGGGTGGAGGGAAGAATGTAAAATGATAATACACGGGTAGGTGTGCCAAAATCCTGATATGTATACTTAGGAGGTGGAAGTGGGTGAGGTTAGGGGTTTACCTCCTCCTAAATATTCTTTAAAAACTTAATAAATAAGGACCAGTAAACAGGTGGCATTTGGAAATTCTCAGTATAATGTACTGTAGGAGATTAACAAGGCCTCTCGAGAAAATGTGTTCTCAGTTGACCTATCACTTTGGTTCTAAAAGAGCATTCTAAATGACCTGTTTCAAAGCATAAGAGATGATATTGAGTTGAAAGATTACATTATACTGTATCTGCGAGAAAAGGTAAATAATTGACGCAAACTGTGCCCCCCATGAAACACCAATTCAAATACATTCATCTGTTTTCTAACTGCTTCATCCAAATCAGCCAGAGAATATCTCAGCAAGCAACAGGTGAGAGGCAGTGCACGCCCTGGATGGGACAACCGCCCATCACAGGGCACACACACTTTTACACAAGGCCAGTTTTCCTAGACGCCAATTAAACTAATCTAACACCCACAATTCAAACACATTATTCTAAAAATGAAGGTGTATCATGCATACCAAATAGTGGAGGAACTGGATTGTGAGACCATAAATCTTGATTCTGACCTAAAGCACTTCCACTTAACAACCAGTAATTCAAAGACTTATTATATACAGTAAGTGTGGTTAAATTGTTTCATATTGACCAAGTGCTGTTAAGCCCACTACTGCTGTTTACCTGCTTCGTGGCTGTGCCAGAATACAAACAAAGAACGAATAATAATAAGGCTAATGTAAGAGAAAACATTGGGATATTGTCTAAATCTTGTGTCCCTGAAAAGGAAATCTGTCATTACTAATGGGAAAGGGCCATGTCACTGCCCGACTGCAGAGCACTTTTAACACTAGACCCTACCGCAACACCCAGTCACACCCTTCTTCTCTCTCGAACACTGGACTTGATTTTTGGCAAACCTAGTGAGGCCAACTGGGAGTCACCTGAAAAGGGTAACGGCCACATTCCTTTCCAGGGAACATGCTGGGACAACAATCCAACATTTCCTTTCAGAGGGAAAGCAGCTGTAACCAATAGGAAGCAGACATACCCAAACGATTACGAGCAAGAGTGCAAGTCTCCTAAAGTTTGAGTCACAGAAGACATAGGAGACAGAGTTTGGGTAGTTATGCTTATTATGCAATGATGCTTATGTGGGATAGAGAGCTAAACAAGCTCAAGAATAGAGAGAGCTAGACAAGCCCAACAGTAGTCTAGATCGGGATGCAGTCTTCGATAATGGTTTTCCATCCTCTACAAATTTAACACACCATTTAATCCAATTTAAACTTAAACAGTCATTCTGGGAGTCCCTTTTCAGATGTGATATGTGATCCTGTGACTTTGAGCATTCAAATGTTTCTGCTCACTGACGATTTCCAGGTTAATAGTAATCTTCAAGCATGGTGCCTATTACGGGCAAGTCTATTTGTAGCTGAAAACCTTTTCTGTGACATTGAGTGGAGACAGAATACCCTTGAATCACACTTCATTGTGTTCATGTGCAGTGCAATTCATTTGAAATACAGGCAGATCATAGAACAGACATAACAAACTGTGTCAGCCATGTTTTTAGTTTAAAAGGCTTCTTTGATTATACCCTTTCTGCACTGTCTGTGTAGTATTCATCTGTTGAGTTCTTGTTATGTTTAGAAAAATGTAATTAAAAAACTGTTAAAAAACCACAGAATGGAACTACACAAGCTTTTCTTCTATTCTACTGTATTTATTTGATTCTATATTGGTTAGCTTCCTCCTATTTCCTCCAAAAAGAAATATCCCAAGAGATTCTTCTTTTGCTTTTAATGTACCCACAAAAAAACTAACACAAGAGTATGTAGACTTTTTCGCAGGATTTCAATTTATAATGCTGAATGTGTAGCTAATCTGCTTTTAAATAAGAAATAATACCAATTTCAGCTATGAAATCAGCCATTCTGCAACACAGAAAATTTCTCTAAATTCAATGTGCTAGTTTTCATTTTGAAACATTGTTCATACTCGCTGAAGTACACATTTAAAAAATATTGCAAATACAGTGTAGGTTGTATTTAAATAAAACAACATGTTGCAGTCATTGTGTAACAAAAAAATATTACTTTTTTATTTGTGGTTAATAAATTCTGGAATCATGCAATACAATATAATATACATGCTACTCTTTTCTATTATATTCTTAATACAAGAAATTAAATAAAATTAATTGATGTACTTAAACTGATCTTGAGGCTGATGGGTCAGAGAGCAACTCTTGCTTTGTCACAGCTTTTGCCAAATAAAAAAAACAGCTGGAGGTGCATTGAAATGTATTGTGTTTTCTAACCTAGAAAGAAAGGTATTGATTTTGGCATTGAAACAAAAGAACAGGTAACACTGTGAGCTGTAAACGATGAAAGAGATACTTGCCCCATCCAGTGGGCTTCTGCGACTCATCGTCAGCCTACGCTGGGGTATTTGTGAGCTCCTGGAATCCCTGCCTTTCCTGATTGACTGGCTGTGGGCCATAGGAACAATGTGTCTCTGGGATGTGCTCCTTCTCATCCCATTCTGGCAGCCTTCCCAAATTCCATCCAGAAGACGAACCAGGAGGAGGTTTGCTGGCAGCTCCTCGATTCCACAGGAAACTGGGGTCCTGCACTCAGGGCAGCGCATTTCTGCCTTGGAGTACACCATCCTTTGAAGACATGGCTTGCAGAACGTGTGTTGGCACGGTAACACTTTGGCAGAAATGTCCAGTCTTTCAAAGCATAGTGGGCACTCCAACAGGTCCAACAGGGCTAAGTCCCCCATCCTCCTCCAGGGTTATTGCAGATTCAACTGGTTACTGCATTCTTAAAACACAGTAAAAAGCAACTTTAAAAACAGCATTAATGATGATCAGAATGTTCAACATTTTGCAAACCCTGAAAGCAAAACTATTAATTCTGTAAAGCTGTGAATTTTATTGTGGATATCAGGTGAAATGTGGATCCTCACCTGCAAATCCAGTTCATATACTGCTGCCAAACTAAAACATACAAAACTGCATTTGCACTTTTCCAAATCATGACGGTATGATGATTAGTTAACTCATGTTTACATGTTTTAAAAGAACATAACCAGAGAAATGGAAAATTCTTGCATTAATGCGATTTTAAAAATGTCTTAAGTAAATTAAATATACTGTATACAGCACATGTGTATTGTAATAAGATTTTTAACAGACAATTGACACGCTTTACACTAATAAGTAACAATATTCTACCTATGAGTTAAACATGCCTTTTAAAGAAATGTATCGCTACTAACGTATCACTGTAAACTTCTTAAAAAGTAATTTCAACAAAGTTAAAAAGCAGGTCACAATATGTTTTGCACGTAGATCTCAACTGACAGTATGACGACAGCTCTTGAACGACTGTCTTGAGCTCAGAAAGGATATATATCGCTAAGTGTGATATTGCGCCAAGTAAAAAGAATCGTTTCCATCTATAAAGACAAGAAATTCTAGCAGTTCCTAATTACTTCCATGGCAGGCAGACATCGACACGTTATTTCATACCTTCTAGTATCGACACGCCCTTAGTAGTCACGTTGCAAATTCTGTGTAACTTCCCTTATACACGAGAATGCGGATTACCCAAGCAGTATTTGGAATTTCCCATTGTTGGTGTCTGAAACACACTGTTCTTGGAAAAATAACATAATATATAACAATATCTAATTTAGGGATTTAAAATCACACAAACACTGAAAAAAAGTAATCATAAACGACATCAAAAATAAGAAATGAAGTACGTAGTGCAATTTATTAAGACAAAGCAATAATAACGCATGAAAAGATACTAACAAATAGTAAAAACTCATCTAAACAGAGACGTTCCGGAGTGCTAGGGAAGCTACTCTTAAACTGTACCTTTAAACAGTGATAAAAGATGAAAACATTGACGTTTTTAGTTACGAGACATAAAACGACCTAATTATTACGAAGACCAAAACCAGTTTTACAAACAAATTACTTAAATTAGCAACATATACAAAAATAAAACAGATATTGCAATATTTAAAGATTTGTAAAGCACAAATAACAAGTACTAACCTTGTGTTATTGTCTTCGGTCAGGTACATGACAGTACTGGAGACAAAGCTCCAAACCACATAGAACAAGTTTAGAACAACTAAGCACTTATTGTACTCGTATCAACTTTCAGGCAGCACTCGTTAACCCTTTTAAAGCCAAATGCATAAAGTATTTCCAGGAAATGAACAGAATAAATATTCTTTAGTTATTAACAAGGTTAGAATTTTGTTTTACGACAAACGGAGATTAACAAGCACAAAGAATGGGAATAAGGATTTTTCTAGTAATACACATTTATTTTCTAAATACATTAAATCATGGATGTTTCGTTAGTTCACTTAGATTATGTAATGATTTTATTATTATATGCACAGATTGGCACCATTCATTAATAATGTCAATGTTAATCCACAGGATTTAATCATAGCATGATCCTGCAAAGCAATATGCCAATATGGAAAACAACATCTAACAATATGGAGCTGTAAGTGCATACGTTGTTAAGTTAGACAACATCTTCTCTGACTGGCCTTAGCTTGACATCACTTTCTTTTATTTCCAAGAGAACAGTGAAAATGACAGGGTCACCTATTTCTACAAATCATATTTTTTCTTTTATAATCAATTATTTCTCCATGTCTTTCTTTTTTATTTTCTAAAGTCTTAAAGCATTTAACTACCTCAAATCGTATTTTTAATTTAATTAAAAATATGACCATTACCATACATGCTAAGCACAACAATGAAATGAAAGGGTATCACTGTGGTCACTGCCTTTGTATACCTGATCCAGAGACTAAATAATTCAAGGGACAGGAGACAGGAGGAAAGCTGATGTTACCATAATGTTAAAGCCCTTAAGTGTAAGACGGGAGTGTTTTATACAGGATCCTGCCATTCAGTGTATTTTCAAAATGGATGAACTTCAAATTAAACTGAATCAGAGATTTGAAGGGAAACCTAGGAAAGTGAGATTTAAAATCGCTTCATCTTACAGTGGGAGAGTTTTAAAGCATGTCTATGAAGATGGGCAAGAGCTAGAGAGTCCAGAAGACGAATATCCACATAGTTTCATCCATGGGAAACTCCCAAAGCATTTAGAGGTTGAACAGCTGTATGGATTTGAAGAGCTGAGGGAACCAGAACTGTTCTCGCCACCTCCTTTAATGGCTCAAAGGATCAATGTGTACAGAGGTGGAAAGTACAGCCTCACAGGTGAACCATCCCTTTTTGATGATCCATCTTCAGTGAGCTCCAAAGTGAGTACTTAACTAAAGGTTCATTTTTAAATCTTGCATGGCATGTAAAGTGCTTTTTTTTTCAGATTTAAGTACAATGCAGGAATAAAAAAATAACTTTAAAGTTATTCACAGTTTAATGGCTATATTTTTATTTGAGCAAAAAGACCGGAACAAACAAGAATAGAATAAATAATAAGAAAACTTGGCAATCACACTAAAACTAGAAAAAGGCAAACCTATCTTGCACCATTGTAGTACATGTCTAAATATATACAACACCTACAAAACAAATGTAATTTGCTTATTGCTATATACTGTTGCCTTAATGTGTAGTTTACTCAGGTACACTTTGCTTCATCTTCTTGGCCGTATATCCTGCATTTAATTTACTTATCTTCAGTACCCTTGTCTACTTAGTACTGTGTTTTAATAAAAAGCTTTAAGAGAATATAGAAGCGAATAAGATCAAATGTTTTAAAAAAGTGTGTATTTTAGTGTCTGAAAAGCTCTACAGAACAAATCATTTTATTTTCAGTAGTTTCAGTGCTCTGTGTTGTGGTGATCTCCCTCTAGTGGTTTGTTGTCAAAACCCCGAAAAGAACAGGTTTTATTACTAACAGCCAGTAACTTGACACCTTATGCAAACGCTCTCAAGATTTATCATTGGAAATTGTAGACCCACTATTTTTCGGTATAAACGTTTCTTTAAAATATACCAGCGTGGTAAAGTATTCCAATAAATACACATTTAAATATGATGTGATTCCTGCAAAGTAGGGCTACATTTATCTGGTTGAACAAAAAAGGGGGCACCTACAGTTTATGTGTTATCTCTGTTTCAGTTATTTGACGGTGACCTGAATGCCTTTCATTCTGTGTCTTCCAGCCATCATCTGTTTTGGACTTTGGAAAGATAATAATCTACACTAGCAATCTGCGGATCATCAGGTCTCCCTGGGTGAAGAAGGCATCTACAAAGAGCTCTCTTCAGAACAGAGACAGCACAGACGGGGATTCAAGAACAGATGAAGGTGGTAAAGAAGGACAAGACTATGCGCATGGTGTTCTTGGGGAAGATCAACCTAATAAAACTGCAAACAGCAAGGTAATACTAATACATACTTACTCATCAAATAAAAATAAGTCTGTTCAGCAGCTATTCCTGCACTCAAAGACTCGGCTGTTAAACATCTTCAAAGATAAAGTGTTCTTTTTATTATTCACCACATATCTTTCTACAGTCTCAACATTCTCCTGAAGCAGGGTAGTTGAATATGCACAATTACCAATCTATATGATAAATTTGGGTCTTTCTGTGTGTGCTGTTTCTTTTTTTTTCTTTTTTCTTCTTGTCCTTAGAACTTCCTGGATTTTTATTCCAGAACTGCTGGGATTATTTGGGATTCAGAGGACATTTGATCTGGGTGACAATCAGAAATGCTGTGGGAGAGGCTAAATCACAACTTGCGAGTTTTTAATAGCAGGAGAAATGAATCATAACCCAGTGAATGAAAAAGCAATGGGCTCCATTGTAACAAATGTGAAAAACGAGAAATTCTCATTCTTGGTCACAAGCAGGGGAGTAAGTTAATTATACAGTAGATGGCTTGAAACTGGATAAATAAAAGCTCAGTGGGAACTTGCATTGCCATGTGATATTATACATCAGTACCATGCAGTATGTGACATGCAAATACATAATGCAATCTGAACGCTTTCAACAGAGGATTTCAATGACAAACCCCTCTGTGTTTGCCTTTAGAATGCAACCCAGTCAGTTTCTGCACCATGGCAGGTGTTGTTCAGCCCTTGCCAGTATGCGCCCCCTAGTGGATGAATTCAGAGGAGCTGACCTGTCCTTCTTCTGCTGTTCTTAGGATGAGGTGACCGGATGCTTGGAGTGCGGGGGGTCAGGGTGCTGTCCCTGCTCCCTGTGCCACGGAAGCAAGCTCTCAATGCTGGCCAACCGCTTCAACGAATCCATCAGAGCTCTGCGATGTCCTGCGTGCAATGCGGATGGCCTGCAACCCTGCCAGTCCTGTACCCACTGAGGAAGCTAGACCTGTAACTATAAATATAAGATATACAGATTGTATCAATTGTGTTGTTGAACACTGCAAAGTTGAAAAATTGTACTGTGTAAATAAAGGTTTGTGAAGTAAATGTAATTATTAAGAAGAATAAAAAACGTCAGGTTACAGAGTTGTCTCTTGTTAAATCAGGGCTCCTAATGTGACACATGTAAAGCACCACTTGAATCACAAAACTAAAGAAATTTGTGCAAATTGCATGTATAGTGTGTCAAGTTAACATGACTGACTTAAGAAGGACCCCAGTTTTGTGCAATGCCGAGATTGTCCACGTTCAGTTTTGTCTGCCTTTTCTTTTTAGGTTGTCCGATCTGACAGTCATCCAGACTGTAATGGTATGAGGATTTTTAAAGGAGTACCCATCAATTTATTTCAGTAACTTTACCACCAGTATCAAGTTTCATTCAGATTCAAATATACTGTATTTGCAACATTCGACCACCTGGTTGCTCCCCCAACAACTCTGGTTTTGTCACAACGTGGTGACAGATAACAGCATTTCAGACATGAACTGTACAATGCATTACACGAATTGCATACTAATACTATATATTTCATAATGGGAACGTTCATAATAAACTTTATATAAGTTTACCAAAAATACGGCTTCTTTAATATATCTGTATTAAAGTACAAAATAGTATAAACATGTACATAACAGGACCCAACTGCCCTGAGTTCGTTTACACTCTGCTGTACAGTATCGCTGCTGAGATAAAGCATCTGATTAATCTATACTATTAGTATTAGATCTATTCGGGGGGTGACGTCGTTTCAGGCTTGTGAGGATTGGATGGCCTATAGTAGTTAATTATATCAATAAGATGAACACGATATTTGAATGTGTTGCATGAAATGGTTTACTGTATATGTCTTTCCCAACTATGTGCCGATCTCGGCGGAAAGCGTATTTAACAGTAGTGCTAGGTACTAGCAAAGAGTGTATTTCCGCTTACAGTAAGTGCCGTATCCGTAACTAGCACCACCACTTAAAAGGAAAGCAACAGGTACAGTTTTTTCAACCCTAAATTTAATTTGTTGTCTCGCTTCAGTGCTACAAACATCTCAAATACTACACTAAATAACTAAAAAAAAACTGTAATGAAAGTAGGGGTAGGTGTATGTACAGTATCGAAGCAGCACATTTTGTGGGCTGAAATACATTCGCTTTGTTATTGCGTAGATTTAGTATTGTTTATAGGATGTATATTAAAAAAACAAAATAACTTTCATAGGATGTTTTAGATTTAGTGTTTTACTTGCAAATGTCTGGTGTTACTAGTATTATGTAAATCTCTTTCTACGTAGCGTCCTGCACTGCAGCTTTAGGGTAACCAATAAAGTTATTCAATAGATTTAGTTAGAATGCATGCTTCCTCTACATAGGCATTACGTAGGAGTCGAGCAAAACGTCCCAAAAGTGGATAATAACGATTCTACCAAAAAGTTATAAAAATATATTTATTTTCTTTCACAGAACTGATATTTGTTATAAGCATGGTTATCACGGTGGACGCAAGAAAGCTGTACAAATATCCCTTTGAACGCGTGGTAGATATGCACTTAAACAAGGTACTGTATGTTTCGTAAACAATAATGTATCCATTGGAGCATAGTGGTATCGCATCGCAGTATTTATTTTTTAATCGATTTTGAAAAATCAGCAGCTGATGATAAACTATAACTGTTTTAAACGGGGTTAACTGTTTTGGTATAGGAATTGGATTCCTTCATCGTATTTAATTCAGATTAAATACAACAGTAACTGAACGGGTGCCCGAGCATTGCACATTTCCACCATTACAGTTTTGACTTTTTTTTATATATTGAACTTTTTATTTTTATATATAGTATATAATCGACTTTTTCCATTTTATACTGTACTGGCGCAGCGAATAGGTTACAAACCCCAGGATGTGTTGTGATGTCATTTTCTGGTCTGGGCAGATATCATTATCTTGTCAAGTTTCGAATGTTTACAGTACGTTTAAAGCGGCATTGTCTGTATTACCGTTAAAGCTTTGCTACACGAAGGACAGAACAGTTAAGACTGAAATATTTCTCTACTTGCCCGTCGAATAAGATATCATATTATGCAGGACAGACAGCCGTGCACAGGAATTTAATTATGTCAGGCCTTTCAGTGTTACATTTCACTTCATAGCGTTCTACTGGAGGTGAAGAGTTATTTTCGCTTACCAGAGGAATCCGGGAACTGAAATGAAAATTCGTCTCTAGTTTAATATAACGGGGTTCTTTGTTGATTTGTATTCATACACTAAAACAAAGTACTCTACAAACGTGGAGTTTGCATTTTAGGTAGGGATGAGGGTTAATAAGTAATACTGTCACATGAGTAGTATAAACCCATTAAACCGGTCCCTTTCACATAAGTTCTATGTGACGATATATCCTTAATTTTATCTTTACAAATTATTGATTAGATAAACGTTGCTTTGTTGCTCGTGTGCTCATCTCGGACAACACCCAAACCATGGGGGCAGAAAGTAAAACTCAGATTATTTATTGTTTTAAAAGTAATGTAGCCACTTGAGGACGCTGAAGATCTTTGAGTTACAGCATTCGGTAAAATTCAAATGCCTTATTTATTGTGGTATAAGGTTAGAACAGTTGAGCATCTGAAAATACTGCAAGCCAAAATGTCATCAGATTTAAACTAATTGTATGTAATTAAATAGGTAATTAAAATTAATGATGGCATCTAGAGCTAATGATCACGAAAAAAATCTATAGTGGTGTATTTGGTTTAATTACCACCACCCACAAAGAAGTACCTGTCATTTGTATAGTATGCTATGTGAATTGATATATAAAGTGTGCCAGTATTTTAGCGTTGGATCTTTTACAGGCAAGATAAATAATAACAAAGCTGCAGAACCAACACAGGACCTCAGGCTAGATAATGTCACATACAATAAATAAACGCCAAGTGCCTTAATGCATACATTTCCAATTTACTAGATATGGGCAATCTCTGAAACGCTGACAGGCTCATCTTCACAAGCTGTCACCTATAAAACAGGCCTTTTCTGTTGTCTTGTCAGGGCAGTTTGGATACACAGCATGATCTCAGCCTGCCTCTGTGATGCTTATGCCTCTACCCAGAGTGTTCTTGTACTGTGTGCTAAGTGGGTGTTTGTACAGCTGCTTTGCTTCAGGTTAAGAGAGGTAAACACAGTGAAAGAAGTTAAAAGATGCTTTCATTTTGGCCCTTCTTAGACTCAAACGTCAATAGGATATTAGAAAATTAATTTCCTGTTTTATATAAACATATAAAGTATTTAGGTCTGGAAAATAATGACACAAAAAGCCTGATGTTTATTTTAAGGTATGCAGAATTGAAACAGATTTTCTACATTGAAGTGATCTTTTTAAATCAAGCACAATAGACATCTCTCTCAAATGGTGACATGGTGGTGCAGTGGTTAGAATTGATTGGGCCCTGGGTTCAATTCTGGATAAGGGGTGCTATCGGTGTGGAGTTTATATGTTTTCTCCACGTTTGCATGGGTTTTCTCTGGGTGTTCTGGTTTCCACCCACAGTGCAACATATAATGGTAAGTTAATTGGCTTAACCAAAGGGGAAAGCTGACCCTATTGTGAGTGTGTGCTTGTCTGTGTTTGTGTGTGCCCTGTGATGGAGTGGCATCATGTCCCAGGATGTACCCCACCTTGCGTGTGTTGTTTGCCCGAATGAACTCTGACTTTCCCCATAACCCTAAATTGAATGGAAGCGATTGGTAAAAGGATGGATGGACCTCTGTTCCTCTGCAAATCTCTCGGCTACAGTATTTCCAAAATGTGACCCTCAGGTTCTGTGTTCTGTTCTGGTGGAACCACGTGGAGATACTGTAAGTGTGTGTGACAAGACTGAAGGATCCGAGTGGCGTTACAGCTGTTTCATGCCAGCATACACGAGCCTCTTTAGTTGGTCATGAGTACCTTCATGGGGACATTCAGCACATTTCTATCCATATTTAGTTGAAGCAAATCCCTATGATACAGTCGTACAACATTCAATTAAGTTCTTAAACTTTGGATGTGTTGCTAGTGGGAATGGTTCATCACTTACAGTGCTGAGATCATAAAATTTGTGAAGTTTTTCCAAAGATTGTAAAATGGAACACATACATCTTCAAGTAAGTTCAAGTATGCTTTTCTGTTTTGCTTCTATGTTTTTTATATTTCACACCATAACCTAGTTATCCTAAGACAAACCAATCAGTGGCACAGCTGAACTCATTTAATATTTTTCTCCTTTTATGTTTTAACCAAAGGCCATTTCCTGCTATGGTTGTTTTGAATTATAAGGGGATATGTTAACCTATGCTAAAACTGCTTTTTGCACTCCGTGGAACTATTTACCAATGCTGGTTATACAGAGAATGGTTAAGATATTCATTATAACTATGATATCTTCTACCACTCAACACATGAAATTATATGTATATATCTTTACAGAAAATGAAAAGTTTTTTTAATATCATTTATGTTACAGTATCCTACTCCTCTCGAGGAACATGTCAGGGGAATTAAAACTGTTGAAGAAAAAACAGGTATGTACAGTATGTTCAATATTTATAAACCCTGTTTAGTTTATCCTCTCACTTTAGCCCACTAAAATTCTGAATTAAAGAAAAAAGCACACCTAACATAGTCATAGTCCTGTTATTTGTTATTGAATAGTACTTAACATTAAAACTTAAAATATTAAAAGCAGGATGTATAGAAAGGAGACTTACTGAAGTCTTCACCAAGGACTACTAAGTGGAGGTCTTTATCTGGGCTTTAATATTCACGGCCATACTATACTATAGAAACAGGTAAAAGATTATTCCATGATGAAGGTTTACACACGTGAAGAAGGCTCCACAGCCAAAACATTTACTCGTTCTTTTGCAGCCCAAGCATGCCACTGCACCTACCTACTTGGAACGTCTTCATAGTATACTATAAATTGAACTGTTAGTAATATAGGCTAAATAATGAAAATCTCTTCTTTTTGTATTTGACCTTTATATGATGTAAATTAAGTACTGTGAAGTATTGTTTTTACAATACAGTCAGATGAATATTAACACAAATACCAAGATTAATAAGGTAGGACTATTTTTGTACGTAATTTACTTGTTCTTCAGTCCCCCTGTATATTCATTGAGCTGCATTGCCTCTCTGCTAAATAGCAAGAGTTTTTTTACTTTGTTATTTATTGATTTGTTGTGCAGGCATTATATTTATGTTATTTTATGTCCTGTTGACAAATTCAGTGAAGTTTGTTCATGCCTTGCAATTTTTCAGAAGGGCTTAGTGTTCGATTTTAGAATTCTATAGACAAGGAGGGGATTAGTGCTTCATATTGCCTGTTTGGTCCATGTGTTTCTAACACAAAATTTCTAAAATACATTTTGCTTAGTTTTGCATTCTTTAAAATAAGTGTAATTTAAACTGTTTCTCTTCCCAGAAAGATATAGGAAAGGATTATTAATTTAAGATGGTGCTGCTTATATTCCAGTTCTTTAGGCCTGGCACAGTAACATTCAAAGTCGAGGAAAAAAGAGCAAGCTTTCTGTGTGGTACAAGTCTTAATAACTGTAGCTTTTATTATTTTCATATCTGCATTGAGTAGTCATTTAGAGAAATTACTTGCTCATTTCTGTTCTTGGAACTTTGATCTATATGTTTGTGATGTTTGCATGTCAATTATAAATAATATTTAAAAAGCACATAGCTTTATGCGTTGTGTGCAGAACATTTATTGGCTAGCAGTAAGATATAACAAAGAGTATTACAAAGTAATGAAAGTAGACAGGTATCGGAAGTAATTCTTTTGAACTTATGCTAGGCTGGAGTTATTACATTATTTTATTTTTACCCTCTACATAGACCAGATCTCAGGAATTATATATAGAAGAAGGATAGCGACCTGCAACAATGTGATCCCTAAATTCTTAAGAAAGGTATGTTGAGGTTTTTTTTCCACTTGTTTTATAAAAAAATATAAACTTGTTTTATTTGTATATTTTATGAATAATACTCTCACTTGCAAACATTAGAATACTGGAAATATTGTTTTTGTTAATGGGTAATAAGTTCTTCAGGTTTGTAAAGATTAAAAACTTTAATGTTAGCAACATTCTGTGTCTTTATTGTCTTTAACCCATTTGTATTTTTTATATGTTTTTATGTCTTGGTATGTACATTTTTTTAAGTTGCATATATAAAGGCATTATTTCATCCATTTATGACAGGAGAAGTATTGCATTTTATCACTGATACACTGACCTTTGGCCAGAGGGCGTTATTAGTTGTCAAAGGTGCTGACACATAACTTCATGAGTTACTTTAATGGTTCTACACTTGTAACAAAGTTTACGCCATGTCACAGTGATAGATAGTGTGACATTTTCATTTGATGAAAAACATTTGTGAAAAACATTAAACTGCTTCTTCCATGTCTCTTCCAAAGGTGTGGGCCTAGTTGTTCATAAATGTGACAGTTTCATTGTAGTGGTAGCTTAGAGTAGTCTTTCATTGCTAAAGGGCGAAAAGGGAAAATTCTGTACGCACTCTAACGCAATCTTAAGTGTACAGTTTTTAACTATGAATTTTTCTTATTAATCCAGTCTAAATACTCACATTGAAACATGGATTCATTTTATGAACGCAGCCATCCTAAGAATCATGATGTCAGTTTGGCTGTTTATACACATATTACCTTTTGTGAATAGTAAAGTATCATTTACAGAAGATACACCTTTTTACATTTACATTTCCTGTATCACTGTTATTGGGAACATCTGATATTGAGTGCTCTAAAAAAATTAAAATATTGATCAATTCACAAAATGCATACATGGAGCGATGATAGTTGTGGCTTTGTTTTATGTGATATGTTTTTGTGAACGCATTACATTCTCCCTTTCTGTACCTTTAGAAATTCCCGTTTTTATTGCAAAATTATGACTGGTGTATGTTTGTCTCTGTCTGGTCATTCATCAATCAGTTCATTCATTCATCCGTTGGGTATGTGCTCCTTTCCCCTTCACCAGACCTTGATATTCAGACACAGTTTATGTTTACATTTCCTCTTCTGTCCGGTGGCAAATAATGCATAAGCATTTAAAAAAATAGTTGTTAAGAACATAGAAGATTAGAATTGTTAGCAAAAAGAGGAGATCAAATGGTGGTTATTAGTTTTTTGATCCAAGGATCTTATTGAGTCGTTTCTTGAAAAATTCCAGACATGGCTGGGCAGATTGTTCCATTCTCCCACATCCCCTTGGGTAAACGTTTTAAGTGCACTTTCGTGTAGTTTCCATGTGTCCTCATTCCTGTTTTGCTGTCAATTCTGAAGAAATCCACTGGGTTGACTGTTAGTGCCGTTAAGGATAGTCACTATTAAGAGAAAATTATAATAAGTAGTTGTATTTCTATAAACTATAAAGTTTATATGTATACATATAAACTTCTTCTTTTATGGAGTTTGCAAAAAAGTTATTCCATTCTATTCCAACTGCTATTATTGTTTATTATTTAACAGTTGGGTTCCAGTGCTGGCATGAATGAATTCAGAAATAATAATTTAATGTTTGATCATACACATAATAAGGACAGCACTGTTCTGAGTGAAGCAATGTGATTACTTTTCAGATTCACGTCTTGAATGTCAATGACATTTACCTCGAAGAGGAGTCATGGTTGGATCTGAAGCATAGAATTATGAATATTAAAAGCCGTTGTCTCACATGGGCCCAGTATGCTACCTTACATGAAGTATCTGTTTTCAGGGAAAGTGCACTTAACCCAAACTGGTAAGTGTTTCTTTTGTTGTTTTTTCTGGTGACTGTGTTGCAGAAAAATGTCGAATATGTAAATATTTTTGTATTGGTTTTCTTTCTCCGGAAAAATATTGTCGCTCTGGATTCAGTCCAAAGATGAGTGAGTTCCTGGTCTCAAAGGAATGTCCTGTTCTAACAGGTTTATAGAACTTATACTTTTTTTCCAAAGAAGACTACAGAGGGACCTGATACATGGATGTAAAATCTTCAAAGCTACTGACAAAGCCAACCTAATGAACTTCCTCTTGTTTTTCTGAAGACACAAACAGAAACCAAGGGGGAAAATTGAAAATAGGAAAACAGAATGCACTTCTTTGCACAAAGGGTTATCGAGCAAGAGCTCAACCTTCATACCCAGTCGTGCAGTACAAGTCAATATCCTAGTTTCTTTAAAGAAGTGCCTATTTTTGTTTGTAAGCCTTCTTCATAAATTCTACAATCCATGTGGTGAAATTCTGGGTTCTGCCAATGTTACATTTTTTAAAGATGTCAGAAATAAATACATTCGTACGGTATCAGTATTATGCATGGTACAGAGGGCTTTATCTTTTATCTTCTGTTCCATTTGGGAAATTATTACTTCAAAGTGTTAATGGAGCTTTTGGCCTTGACATGTCACGCATTTTGTTGCCTAGCAAAGAGGTTTTCCACTGATGGACTGAATTACTGCTTCATAAACCAACAGTGATAGACTAAATAAAACACTTTTGGTTGCCCAGTGAAAGTCAAGGCCTAAGACAGCTGGTGTCCTGGATTCTTAGGCCTTCTATTTCTGTTTGTTCACATACTGTGTGTGCACACTAGCATTTCCTCTGCTTCTCCGAATTTTCTGCCCATTAATTTTCTTAGTTTTTATATTAAAGCATATTAAATTCCTACATAGATTCATTTGAACATGGGGCAATATTTTTTTCCGAAGGTGCAGTAATTAGTTGCGTGCTGGATATTCTTTACAAATCTGTTACTGCTGTAATTTCTATGTTAAATAATCATAAGCTTTCCAATAAATGGTTCATTATTTAGTTTCGTCTTTCAGGCAAAGGAGTGACACCTAAATTACACTGCTTTAGGCAGAATATTAAGAGAAATCAGTTCCTTGAATGTGTTCAATATTTAAGCAGATGGCTTTCATTAATAGACTTCCTAGTGTAACTCGGTCATCCTAATGAAGCAGACTGGTTGACTTTGTACTGTAGGTATTGATTTTTGATCAGTACTCTCCATGAACCCTTTGTCTTTTCTGTTTTCTTGTGCATGCTAGGCAGACAAGCAACCTATTTTACAGAAACTGAATGAATAAACACTTACCATCAGTGGCAGTACTGGCATCAAAAAGGAATGTTCTTTTAAAGGAATTATATCAACCTGCTAACATAAAATAAAATACCTTTATTTGTTAGGATCTCCAAATGGTTTAATCTGATTCAGTTATTTGCCAAAGATCTATGTTCTGAATTTCAATGTCAAACAATTTAGAAAAAAAGATTTACACTTTGTTAATTTTAGTGGCAAAACACCCTCTTCCTGACAAGACCAATTGAATAACACAGTCTGTTTAGTGGTCAGGAAAAAGAAAGCAAGGCTTCTTTTCTTTCACTCCATCTCGTTTTCTGTACTGATCTGAACAGATGTTGAGAATGTATTTTATTTTTCTAAATAATTATACACACAGTCCTTCTTATTCACAGGCGATACAATGCTGCACTGTCGCTGGATAATGCAAATGTGTATACCAGAAAAAGCTCTACTATACAATACATTTTGTGCACTGTATATAGTGTAAAGACAAAAGGTAAAAACATAAATATTCCAAATAACAAAAGAATGTGACTGAAAATAAATATAGTACTGCATAATTTTCTGTTGGGATAAGGAATATTCTTAATGACATAATGTGCAGAAAAATGTCTGGGACACTTCAGGCATCTGCGAATGTTCTGGAAGTTTCTAGAATAATGCCTCTCATGTCAGGCTTGGCCTGACACCATGGATATGCAAAACCACAAATAAATTAACTGCAGATAAGGAGGAAGGGATATTTATTTAGTTGTGTTTACAAGAGGTCATTTTCTGTGACACATCCCATGTTGAAACATGCTTGCTCTTTCTGAAGAACTAAAAAAAATTCAAGTAAATGTCACAGTAGCTTGTTAAGCCAGAACTTGTCCTACTTTCTGTAGTGTTAAGCAAACTTGACAGCTAGTGACTCTTCTCCTGTTGGTCCATCACAGGGATCACGTCCAGCAATGCTGGTCCCCACTTATAAAGCTGGGTGGACAGGAGCTACTTGTGTAAAATACCTTGAGTGTAGTACAACAGCTGGTCTGCAGGTCTGTTGGTTATAAATCCAGTGGCTTACCCACTAAGTTATGCTGCCTCCTGAAAGTGCTAAATGCATAGTTAAATCAACAACTGTAGACCCATTGAGGATCTTGATAAGTAAATAAGAGTTTTTAATATTGTATTGTTAGGCTTATGCAAACCTTTTAAGGCTAAAGGAGTTTCTCAAAGTTGGTTTATACATGAATACATTGGAGATATTTTTCTGTATTGCTTAATGCTTAAAAAGTAGATCTCTGTAATACAGACATATTCAAGGACATAATCCACAGTTCCAAACTGTCAGCTATAACATTGATGGCTTATAAAAGGAACTGAAGAATAGACTAAGTGCTCTTTTAGAACTAATGTTAGTATTTTCCATTAGTGTTTCTAAGGTGATGTGTTGTGATTAATTCAAGTTATATTACCTTCATAAAAATGGCCTAATTATTATAATTTACATTTAGTCTCTTACATTAACATGCTCTTTGATATTGAGACTGTGCTCCAGGAAGTAATATAAGCAAAAACATTATGTAATTATTATTTAAGGGTGGAAAAAATGAATTGCAACCGACCTTTAAACAAATAGATGAACAAACTAGTGTCTTGAACATTTTTTGTAACACATAATAACATTCTCTTTTTGCTTGACCTATATGTTGTAATTACACAGTTTTATGTTGCTATGGATGTAAACTAAGATAAAGAAAACCTGTCAGGAGAAGTATGATTTGACACAGGAAGGTTTGCACAGAAAGGAATTTGAAACACACATCACTGTATGAAGCATTTTAAAAGACAAGTTTGCTTTGCCACTCAAATGGCTCATGTAATAGGCTGTAATTTTCTGGTAGTTAAAATTGACAGTGATGGTATAGTTGTCAATGGGCTGTGCAGTGCTTTTCCCATGATTGAATCACACAGGAGCTTATAATGTAGTGTATTTATCCATGATGGATACATAGAATTTAGAGTTTTTAACTAAATTAATATGGTAAATATCAACCTACAAGCTAAAACTTAAAGGGCAGTTGTTTTTGAAAGGTTGCAAATATTATTTTTAATTAAACAAATAATTTAAAATTAAACTCTTGTTTATAGTACAGTATGATAATACACCTCCAGTTGTTCCAGGAGAGTTCATTAAAGAAATAACATCATTTAATAATATTCAAGTCTTTACTTACATTTCTCTTGTGTGGGACTGCTATTAAGACACCAGCTGGACATGTTTTCACAGTTAGGTATGTAAACTCTAGAGAATCTGGTTTACTGTTTCAAAAAACCTGCGAGATTGACCTCATTTCAGAGTTGAAGTGCAAATTGTGAAGTCTGCTGTAGGTGTTACACTGTGTGTGTGTGAGCATCTTTCCGTTATGTGTTTGGTTCTGGAAGATAAGTACATAAATTCATTTATGAAAAAGAATCCTATCAGGACCTGCAGGCAACAAATCTAGCAGCTGATTTACCAAAAGGCTATCATCTTACTAGATACTGAAGTGTTTATAAGATGTTGAATAGGTGGATTAATTAGTTACTGTTGACATAATTGGTCTTTATCAGTAAGATGCTAATTAAGCATGCTTATTCCCAATACGTTTGAAGGGCTATATGATAGTTATTTTTTTTCATTGTGATCGCTGCATTCACAGTAAACAATTTCCCATCTTGCATTCTATGAGAGTTTGATAGCATATTGTTGATGTTAAAATTTTAAATGCCTTTAATTTCTACCTCTGAATGCATTTGATTGCAGAAAGCAGTCATTCTGAACAGGCAGTCCCAGCATGGGTCTTTTTGATTATCTTTAATGGTACGTTTTAAGTGTCATCTCTGTCCCTGTTTTAGAAGTATGTGTGATGCCTGCCAGGGTGATGTTTATGAAACTGTAAATACAATACAGGATTTCTGGCTTTAAGAAGCTGCATTCTCTGCCCAACCATGCAATAAGCATCAGCTGGACATACACTATAGGGTCATACTGACATAATGGAGCATCTTGTAATACCCCCTGCATATTAAGAGTAACTGTGATGATTGAATAGTAACCCCCTTCATATGTTTTTGGAAATTAAAATAGTTAAAAAGCATCATCAGTTCTTTTCCTGATTTCCTGCTGTAGATGCAAAGATACCATTCATGACCCTGGTTTTGCTAGGACTGCCTAACACCGGGTTGTTTCCAGCAGAATAAGAAACAATTTTGAACAACAAAGAAATAGTTTCGGCTCTTAGTCATTATTAGTACAGTAGGTTTCTGGTGAGGGCAACTTCACCTTTAGTTTTTCTTTGAAGGCCAGTTCATCTCTACTGAGATGTTACTGTGGTGTTTGACTGTGTTTTTTATATAACTTGTTTGGTTCGCACACAGCACCTTGGTTGGACCTACTGCAAATTGTTGTTTTAAGAGAATTCTTCAAGTCCCAGTGTCAATATATTAATGCTATGAGAGCTGGATTGAGAGAAGAACACAAGCCTCTAATATTTAATGTAATATTTCTGATCATTCGGATTTGCATTCCAGCCAAGAGTGGAATCCTACTCAGTTGGGCCCCTGAGCAAGGCCCTTAATCCCAACTGCTCCAGGGGCGCTATACAATGGCTGACCCTGCGCTCTGACCCCAAGCTTCTCTCCCTGTCTGTGTGTCTGTGTCTCATGGAGAGCAAGCTGGGTATGCAAAAAGGGTAATGCAAGAAATTGTACATGGCTAATAAAGTGATCTTATCTTATCTAATCTTAAGAGTGGGAAATGTCACCTTAGACGGGTGTTATCTCTTTAGAAATATTATTTGCCGTCACACAGTTGTTGATGTCACACTTCCCTGGCCTTGATGTTTAATGTAAAATGCTGTCTAGCTCTCGGACATCTACTAACTGGGTATGTCAAATAATTATTTCTTGGAAAATGAATAGACCTACAGCACAATTGGAATTAACATGTGCACATATGTGTGGATATATTTTGTATTCCCTGATTGTGACACAGGTATTAAACTAATGTACAGCCCTTTTTTCTGTTAAAGTAGTTAAAAGGGATAAAGTCATCACATTTTGTATGCTTTTTACAGGACAGAATTCTGTCAGCAAGGAAGCATCAATGTCACGGGTGTAGGGAAACTCAACAGGTTATTTGAAGTGTTCGCTAAATCATTTTTCAGTGAAGGAGTGAAGAAGGTAAGGAGTCTTGTCCTGTTTTTTTTTTCTCTCAGGTGTGTTGTCTTTGTTCTGTGCTCGCAAGGCTTTGTAAAGTATTTATAAGAATGCTAACATATCATTTTGTAATATTACTGTGCACCTGTGCAGTTACTCATTCTGAATTTGTACACCTGATAAAAAAGTAATATTTGGAACCCTCTGAGATAAAAATCCAATAGAAATGAATGGAAACGATGTATGTGTGCACATATTTATATATGATCCAACCTAAACTGAATAAATTTGTAAATTTAAACTTTTTATTATTGTGTTCCCAAGCTACAAGATGTTCTATAATATTTTATTAAAATCACTTCAAGGTAGCCTCCACGTCAGGATTTGTGAGTTTGAAAAGATTAATGTAAATGCCTCGGTTCTTAAAAGCGTCTTTTCATTTTAATATTTGTCAAACTGTAACAAACAGGAGGTAAATGTCCTGAACACAAACAAGGCCTCCCATTTGTCTTGTGGTACAGTACATGCTGCTTTACCAGCTCTCTCTTTATTCCGTTGACTCCACTGTTATTTATGTTTAGCTGACAAAAGGGGTTTACCATAGTCAAGAGGGATTCCGTTGACAGCAGCAAGCGAAAATCTATGTGGGCAGTCAGTTTTCTTTTTCTGTTTGGCACTCATCGGGAAATTCTTAGACTTTTGCATCGTGAATCCTTCAATAGGTCAACCTGCATTGAACAGCTGAGATAGAAATTCATTAAGTGTATTGTTAGGGAAATTGTGAATATAAATTTCCTTTAACCCTGGTAAATTTATTTAACCCTTTTATGTGCTTTATATACTTAATGTGAAATTAAAGAGACGATTTAAATGAGTCAAAATATACCCGTTTCTATTCATTACTGCAGATTAGATATCTAATACTGCACAAAATGATGTGAGAATAATTTGATAGCATCTGCTCTGTTCATAGACAAGATATTAATCTGGTTTCTCTGTGAAGCAGCAAGGAGAGTTCATGGAGATCAGGTCTCATGGCTCAGAGTCCCTCTCTCTTGTGCTGTGTTCTTGGGCCTTATTTATCTTTGTTCTCTTCATCTATTTGTGTGTCCTGTGCTGCTGTTTACTATTATCATCCAAAGTGAGATTATATTACAAATCAGTAACTTTGTTCTGTTATTATTATAATCTGTTATTATCAGAAGCTATTATAGTTTGTGAAATATTAGGCACTCAGTTGCTTGCAAATGTAAATCTGGACAGGATAGCCAATAATTAAAATAAAGAATCCTAACCCCCAACTTGTAAAGCTCCTGCCAGTATATCCAGTTTGGTATTTGGTAAATTATTGTTGTCTGGGCACAACTTTGGTCAATGTTTAATACATCAGGCACACTGGGTTAAACAAATATTTATTAAAAATGACACTAACTAAACAACACACAACATACAAGTTATTCTATCTACAAAAGATGTTTCAGAGGCCTACATACTCTCAGAAAACCCTCAGACAACTACTAATTATTCAAATTCCTGCATAATAACCACAGTATACATTCCAACAAGAGAGACTAACCTGCCTTCTGAAAAAAAATACAACATGATGTCAATTCTCTATAAATCCAGTTGCAAAAAAATGAACAAGGCCCTATCTCCCTATTCTAAAAATGCTCTCTCAACGGGGCTCAAACACTTAACTTGAATCTGGTTTTTAAGGCGTATACGGAAAAAGGACCTCTCACCAGGCGCTACTTTTTCTCTCCTTGTGTCTTTCTGTCCTTCCCATGTCTCTCTCGTGTCCCCTTCTCTACCTGTCTTTCTAACCTGCTTTGCTGGACTGTTGTAAACTCTTAATGATTTGCCAAGAATTTAATTAACTAAAGTAAACTAACCAATTTCTTTGATCAATGTGTCTCAGAGACCACCTACAGCTCTGCAAACACCTCATCTTCCATACATTGTTTCTACTTGCTTTCAAACCTGATAACTGCACATTGACACTGTTGACACTTGCTAAACGTTGAGCACCCCACCCCCTCAAGTTGTAACAGTATATATTTGTCATTTAAAATATATACTGATGAGGGAAAAAAGAAGCGCAACATTTTCTGGAATGAGAATACTATAGTTATAGCTTATGTACTTTCACAAAAAGTTGTCAGTTTGTTTTAAGCCCTCTAACTAGCAAAACAGCTTGTGCAGTGAGGGATTGCAACTTGCCAATCACATGAAAGCTCATTAGCAGCACTTTTACCCAACGAGGTCCAGGTGGGACAATGCCTGATCAGGTCACCTTTAAAAAGGCCTTACTTCAAAGCTTAGGTCACTGCAAGAAAAAGGCCACACTTAGTCAGGTTTCTGTGCATTCCATAATGCCACGAATGTCACCAGAAGCAAGGGAGAGGACCATTGACATGCTGCAGGCAGGCATGTAATGTGCCAGCGTTGCCAGACACTATGGAGAAAGCCGCTCCACTGTGTCCCAACTGCAGAGAAGGTTTCAGCACACCGGCAGGACAGATGATCATCCAAGAGCGAGTGACGGAGCAGGACTGACACATCAAACTGGTCCATCTGAGAGATCGTTTCAGATCTGCCACCCGTACAGCTGCTGAAACTGCTGGCAGACACAATGCCCGCAATGCCTGCTGGCCTTAGAGCAAGGAGACCTGTCACAGGCCCTCTGCTCAAACCTTCTAGCCTGTTCCACACAGACAGGAGGGCCAGAGTGTGGAGGAGGAGGTGTTGCATTTATTTTTTCCATCAATACATTATAGGCTACTCTTTTCTGGTAAGAGAAACTTGTTTGTGCAGGCACAAGAACAGTGTGTCTTGTAGCTGTTTGGATGTAACCAGCTGGGACACCACTTTCCACACACTACCTTTTATTATGGAGTAACAAGTCAGGAACCATAAATAAATAAAGATTCCTGCTCAAAAAATGAATAGGTTTCTAATAAGACAATAGAACTTGGATGTTTGATCATCTATGGCATCTGCATCTGAAAACTGAAAAAAGTTTGAGTAGTGAACAGGACTTCTGCCTTGTTAACATCCTTTGAGGGGATTCATAGGGATTAGTCAGTTGTGTGAACACAAACCAACATCCACAGTTGCAGCATATTATTTGTACGGTAGCAAGGTGCTTGTAAATAGGTTAAAACTGTTGAAGTTTGAAAATAAATTCAGAAACAAAACACATGGAACTTGAGGATAAGCATTTTGAACACTGTGAAACGAAGGCACTGAGGTTATAAGTGCAAGTTCTTAGTTGGTTAACTGGTTTCTGCGATGAGGGTCTGCAAAAAAAGAGAGAAAATAGCCCAAGTGGTTGTCAAAAAACTTGTTCTTCCAGCATCTCTGAATATGGTGTGTAAACTTTTCGATGAGAAGTCTGCTGAAAAATTGGAAAGCTTTGCTCTCAGTGATAACATGACGTCTCAGTGAATATGTGATATAGCCGTGAATTTGGGAGCCCAGCTTATTACTTGGCTACAGTTCACCAAGGATATTGCTATACAGCTTGACAGGAATACTGATGCTTCAAACTGTGCAAAACATTTTATTTTTTTGTGAGACACATGTGGCAAGATGATTTTATGGAGGAGCTGCTGTATTGTCTGACTTGAACCAACAAACACAACCAGACCTCAGAGATTCAAAAGCACTGAGTGAGTGTGTTGGTGGAAAATACAAACTAGCATGGGCTAATTGCAAAGGAATTATGAGTGACAGTGCAGCAGACATGGCAGCAGGAACAGCACAGTTGTGAAAAATACCTCTGGCACCTGGCAATTATTTCATTTTGCAGTTGATGTTTCAAAACTTTTAAGTGCAGGGGTATTCCCCCAAATCTTATGACTGTAATGAAGCGAGTACATAAAACTGTCAATTTCACCTGTATATCTTTGATGAATTCTCTATGAAAGGTATTCAGTTTTTGTTTTTGTTACATAGCTCATGCCAGTTACTGCAATGCAGATGAGTCACGTACTGTATATGTACTGCAGAGTAAAAAATCATTTTTTGCCACAAAATGTCATTATCTTGCCACAAATAATGGGAAGAGAAAACAAATTATATTATCAAATTATATTTACAATTTAAAAAAAGTGAACTTTATTGTTTGATATACAGTAAATACCATTATAAATGTAAAATATAAGGACAGTAGTTAATAATAATAATAATTGCTTACACTTATATAGCGCTTTTCTGGACAATCCACTCAAAGCGCTTTACAGGTAATGGGGACTCCCCTCCACCACCACCAATGTGCAGCATCCACCTGGATGATGTGACAGCAGCCATAGTGCGCTAGAACGCTCACCACACATCAGCTATCAGTGGGGAGGAGAGCAGAGTAATGAAGCCAATTCATAGATGGGGATTATTAGGAGGCCATGATTGGTAAGGGCCAATGGGAAATTTGGCCAGGATGCCAGGGTTACACCACTACTCTTTTCAATAAATGCCCTGGGATTTTTAATGACCACAGAGAGTCATTACCTCTGTTTTACGTCTCATCCAAAGGACGGCGCCTGTTTACAGTATAGTGTCCCCGTCACTATACTGGGGCATTAGGACCCACATGGACCACAGGGTGAGTGCCCCCTGCTGGCCCCACTAACACCTCTTTCAGCAGCAACCGTAGCTTTTCCCAGGAGGTCTCCCATCCAGGTATTGGCCAGGTTCACACCTGCTGAGCTTCAGTGGGTTGCCAGTTGTGAGTTGCAGAGTGATATGGCTGCTGGTTAATGTATATTGAGGTAGACATTCAATATACAATAGGTGTTAAAACCCTGTTGTTTTTATCTTGGGTAATGGGGATTTAAGGGCATCTGATAATAGTTTATTTAGTCTATGTCAATGTAATTAATGTGTTCTGTTGATTAAAATGCATGTGTCCCAAAGTGACATTACTATTTCCACCACTTTGAAACAGTTTCAGACCGTTTCGTACTACGATATAAAGTATATCTCAAGTATGTATAACAAGTATAACAAGTATGAAGAGCTCAGTGGATGATCCGGTTTTAAAATATGGCTGGCTGTGTGTGTGTAGTATTTTTTTAAATACGAAAAATCTTTGAATTAATTGTATTAATTGACCATCATGTGATTGAAATGTTACATTATGGTTAGATAACTTACTGTGTACTTTCATTTATCTGCAAGAAAAGCAAATAAATAAGCAAATAACAATATATAGCACGTAGTGTAAGAAAACTTTCTCAAAGAGCAGCAGCACTGGACAAAAGTTTAAATAGGTATTCTTTTCAAGATGGATGAGAACTTCCTTTAGAAAACAATCTGCTGTGTTAATAGCAAGGATTGTCAATTTGCATAAACGTCTTCATGCTCTTCTGAAAGCTCTACTCTAATCTGGAAACAAAATATATGTTAGCTTAGTGATAGGTGTAATTCTGACAAATGTCCTTAATATCCATGTATAATGTAGTCACTTGCTGAGAGAATAGCTTTAAAGTCTGTCAAGCCACTGTTTAACAAACTCCAATTTGCAGAACAGAGTTGTATTCTTTCCGCTGGCAGCAGATTAAATTAGTTTCCACCTCGGAGTAAATTACTTGTGAAAATTTATTTGAACATGTACCTGTTTTGAATACACTTGCATCCCATGAAGTACAATCTTTCAACACTCCCTTGACTTTGTGCGCAGTCCAGTGTTCCCACTGTTTGTTATATTTTATTGAAAAAGGTTTGCATTAGGAATCATTCAATTAAATGTTTTTGTATTTTTATTTCCAGTGCAGGTTAGGACCTCAAATGTGATTCATAATGTTGGAAAAAAAGAAACAGTGTAATATGAGCTCTGTGCAGGCATTTTTTTCTGTATTTCTGTATCGAAATACTTTTATTTCTGGAAACGTCTCTTTTTGTATACCCTAATCATTTCAAGAGTTTCAGCCACACTAACAGAGATAGAGAATAGCTGTTTAAACTTCAATGCATAGCATTACTGTCTTTGTGTATTTCTAGATTGAATTAAAGAGCATGGAGCAGAGGTAAATACACATCTCACACTGGGATCTTTCAAATCCATGTTTGTAAAACACAGAAATACCGTACTGGGTATTGTTACTTTGAAAATTCCAGAAACATTTTTTTACAGTTCCATTCTGATGGAATTACTTGTGGGGTTAATGGGGCTTAAAAACATAACATTTGTATTGTTTTCCTTTGGGACTCCTGAATCTTGTAAACGGTGTCCTGTAAATGTGAGTTATAGTACATTCTTTAAGAAGTGTCACAATATCTTTTAAAATAGCAGGGCTAAAAGTTGTTTCAGTAATCTCTGCATTTGTTTGGCTTGATACAAAGGAATAAAATGGGTAAAAGGGAAAAATAATTTGAACTGCAAAAAGCCTTCTTTGGTAATGACTACAGATTACATTTTCATATCTTATTATCTCCTGACATTGAAGTGTTTCTTTAATGTTACTTTTTAGACTTAATGTTTAAACATTGGTCAGCAGAGTATTGTAGTTCCCTCTTCCTCAGTTTAATTGTTCATGCTTTAATTCTTCGAAGAGTTTTTCCCTGAGGGCTGATGTAGAGTATAATTTTCTTTAGCACTTAAAGACCTTCTCTAAAACTAATCTGCTATTTAGGCCATCTGTAAAAGGTTTTAAAGTGAATAAATGTTAAAATGGATGGTTTTACACAAGATAATTTTCTTGTGCATTTTAAATGTCTGTCACATAATAAGTGTAAATTAAGTTCCTTTAATCTCAGATTCATGAGGGCTGAACGGTTGAACTTCACTTGAAAAAAATGCTTTGATATTTTTTTATTGATTTCTTCATTCTTTAACAAAATGCCCTCCTGTGACCCACAGCTATCCTTTAATAGTCCATAATCCATTTAAAGTATGTTTCTTGCATGATGGCAAATTCTACAAAGTCTAACAGATATGTCATCTCCAATGCACAAGCTAATGTATATATAAAGAGCTAACAAGTTTACAAGTGTTTTTTTATTTCTTTGCTTTCAAAGAACATGTTTTGGGAACTTAGCAAAGCAGTCTAATGGCTTGTCTTTCAACCTGAGATCAAAACCAAGAGTTAAGAATCTGACATCACTGATGTGTTTTCCATGCATCAAAAGTGACATTTTCAGAGAAGGTAGTACAAGGTCAAAGGATTGAATGGCTGAAATTGAAAATCTGTTTAGAAAATGTGGATTCACATGTTTATGATTATTATAAAGCAAACTAAACTTCAATTAATGAATGCACAAAAATCACAAAGAAAGCATTTTTTACACTATGCATTCTTTAATGTGAAAATCTTTAGACATCTTACATCTTAAAGATGTACAGTACAAGCTTTCATCTAGAGAGGATTCGAGTTTAACATGAAGTTATAATTAGCATTAAAGGTTAAAAATTGTAGTGAAGTAAAGAGCAGTGTTTTCTCCTTTACCACTTAAGTGTTAAACTGTAACATTTAAGAATAGTACATGCACATTTTTAAATCTGAAAAAGCCCTACCGTCATAGTGTTTCTATTTCCACTAATAGACCCATTTCCTTTGGTTACCTGTCAGCAAGAATTATCAATAGATTACCCCAAAACATCTGTGCTCTCACTCATTCTGTACAGGTACCTGCTATTGTCCAGTGTTTAGAGATCCTCATTCTTAATTACTGTAGTATCAGTGTGCTGGACTAAAGACTTCCATCTAGCAGCAGTAGGTTTTCAGTATACAATCATTGCCCACATGCTACTGCTGGATTTGGTTCTAATACATAAGTAGCCATTCCATATCACACTTCTTTAAGCCTTTTATTATCCTTGCTCTCATTGACTAAAGATTGGTTAGAAGTTTACACTTGAAAGCAGCTACTGTACTTTTTTAATATTAGTATACAGACAGAGAAATGGTAACCATCTAAGGCACTATATAAAATAGTTTGTCATCATCACCCTCAAATTGTAAATAGTAGCCTTTCTAGAAACATAAATTGAACAGTTCTCTCATCCTAGCGTTAATCCGGCATCAGCAGGGTCCACTTGTTGGCACGCCCGTCTCCATTTGGTGGTTTGAACCAAATCTTTGAGCTGACGTTGCCATTAAATGAGACCGAGAAATACTCCAACCGGCGCGTCACTCTGCCTGCCGTTGAAGTGGGGGAGGAGAACAAAGTAATGTAGCCAATTCATAGAGGGGGATTATTAGGAGGCATGGGAAATTTGGCCAGGACGCCGGGGTTACACCCCTACTCTTTTTAAGAAACACCCTGGGATTTTTAATGACCACAGAGAGTCAGGACCTCGGTTTTACGTCTCATCCGAAGGACGGCGCTTATTTACAGTATAGTGTCCCCGTCACTATACTGGGGCATTAGGACCCACATGGACTGCAGGGTGAGCACCCCCTGCTGGCCTCACTAACACCTCTTCCAGCAGCAACCCAGGAGGTCTCCCATCCAGGTACTGACCAGGCTCACACCTCCTTAGCTTCAGCAGGTTGCTAATTTTAAGTTGCAGGGTGACATGGCTGCTGGCTAAAAACGTAAATTGAACAGTTAACCGCTCAATAAAATGTGTTTTAAGCATTATTTTCTATTCAAGATTCCAGTAGTTTAAAGATTTTGATAATTAGAAGTTATAAAAATATTCTCAAATATGGCTTGGAATTAAATGCAAGAATGTTTTTATTCTTATTCTGTCTTTATTCTGTAAGTGTGATCAACATAAAAATACCTCTTTATTGTTAAAATGGAAAACTGCAAATTAATATATAATCTGTGTCTTGTATTACAGAGTGTCCGTATTATGGAGACCATCCTGGAACAAAGATTTGGACGTCCTTATTCTTAAAAACAATAAGACTGATCTTGTTTATCCTGCTGTTACTGAAGTAACACAATCTTTTCAAACTGAATTCAAATTGTTCCATTGTCACAGTGGATTCTGACTGATTCTTCACACCAGGACCAGATTGTTTAGTCAAATTATTTGTAACTGAGAAGCCAATTAAGATATCCACATACTGTAGCACTGTTATTTTCAACCTATAGCCTGTATTGGTACAGAGACTTCTTCAGGTATGAATCATGAACTGTATAGCCTCTGCTTATTTCTGCCCTTTCTTACTGTATATGCTTGTATGCTTTCTGGAATCAGAATTTGAAGATTTTGTTTTTGTTTGTTAGTTTTTTTTTAATGTTAAGGGTAATAATTCCAGACTTGTGAATTTAATTAACCAGGGGGCTCCTGAGTTTGTCTCAGGTATTAAGGGTGTTTGTTCAGAGTGCAGGCTGAGCCCTGAAAGTAGTGTCACACAGTTGTCAGAGAACTCTGGTTTGACGGCACTGGAGTTGGTCACCACAGAGTTGTTGGGTGCCTGCAGTGCTATCGGGGAGCCAGTATCCTGTAAGCACCAGGGGAACTTCTAACATGAAAGATGGTAGAGAACATAAAGAAAGGTGACAAATGCACATTTCAGGGGAAAGAAAGCATTGCCTTCACTACCACGAGATAGCATAGGTGTTAAAACGGTAAAGCAGAGCTAATTATTCACTATTGATTCCTAGTTGGAGGTGTATAAAATGAAATTAGTTGGTATATGTAAAAACTGGGTTTGATTACATCATGAAAGATTCAGGAAAAACTAAAAGAATAACAGATTTACTAATATTCAATCCTACGACGCTCAACATTCCGTCCTTTTAAGGATCTGGTGATCTGCAGACCATATTAAAAGTCAGTTGTCAGTTTAGAAACCTACCTAATTTATTAGTATAGCTAATAAACTTGACTTCAACTTGGGGTGCCATTCATATCTACTCATATTGGATCAGCCCAGGAGTGACCTTTTGATCTCCTGAAAGCAGCAGTGATATAGTGAGCAGTTTACTAGAGGCTAATGAGATGGTAAGGTTCTGTTTTTTAAAATATTTCCAAGTATTGGTTCCTTTTCCCCACTGAAGAAGGAATTATATTTTTAAACTGTTAGAAAAGCAGGTAAGCAGACAGTTCATAAGTTGAATAAATAAGGTGCAGGAGGCTGTTTTGATACAATAAACTGAATAAAAAACATTGCAGTAATTTATGTTAATGAAATTGATCTAAGGCAGTTTTGCATTTTACAGCACCATGTGAAAATGCAGAGCATTCTTCAGCAGCACTATTACATCTATCAGGAAAATTAATAGGAGCCTACAGCATTGTAATGAAACATTTTAGAAACATAAAACATTTTAAAATGAGTGTGGCACATCCAGTTTTTTATTTCGGTAGTATATAGACGCAGAACCATTTTTCTATCTGTGCAATAAGATATTGCAATGATGTGGGTGTATTTTGCATTGGAAATTATGGGTCACACACTTTGTAAAAGTTCACAGAGAAATGTTGTGTATTAAATGATTTTTATTGTCTATTCACATTGCTTAAAAAGTATTTTAACCATTTCATGTTATGCAAAATAAACTGTTAACTGTTTTCAGAACATTGTTTCTACAGCTAAGAAATGTATGCTATATGTGAAAACATCAGGCACATTACACAGCAAGATTAGAATTACCTGCTTAATTCAGACTAAAAAATAAAAATGTCGATTAAGCCACTTCAAGGAAACTGATTTTAAGAATAATTAAGCTATCAATATATCAACTACTGACTAATGATAAAATATCCCCCAGTATTTAGGAACAGTTATGTTCATGCTACAGTTGATACATTGCAAGCATGATTTTACAATCAAGCTAATTGTAAACAAGTACATTCAGAGCAACAATACAGATCAGGAGTTCACATCCTAAAGCTCATCTGCAAGTCACATTTTTTATTTCAGGTATAGCGGCAGTGCTTATTAAAAATACAGGAATTAAGTTTGCTGCTCCCTTGCCAGTCTCTCTCTCATCTCAGTGGTGCTGGACACAGAGAGGCCATTCCATGTGGTTCAGATTTAAGGTGTTTTTCTAGCTGATAGAGTTTCCTGATAAAGAACAACTCCCAGGGCTGAGATTCTCCAGCCACCCCAATGAATGTCATCTCTGGCGCCTTTCTGTCTGGGAGATTCCAAGGGAGAGTCTCATCCCAAAGTGTTTACAACCCTAAGGTCAGAGAGCATCGTTACTCATCCTCCACCTTGATTTGCCAATTAGTAACTGATAGGGCAGGATAACCCCACGTGGGTCCCAAATACCTGCAAAATTTTTAACCAATGAACGACCGTAGTTCCTCTAGATAAAAGAGGCAGCACAAGGCCCAGAAGGTGCCCCTCCAGGACATTCTCAGACTCAACTCGGACAATCACGTGATGGCCAGTGTGTCCGAGTGCCAGTACTTTGTTCTACGAGTCGAGAACGGAGGTCGCCCGCATGTAACCAAAGGATCCACCCAAGGTTAGCCCAGCAGCAAGCCTCGTGAACCGCTGGTACCCACTGCGACCGCTCACCTGATCAACGAGTGAACTACGGTCGGAACTGTCGACAGCTGAATATCAGTATTCAGGACTAGCGCTACATCGGGAACGAACCAGTCCTCTTCCCGTCTAAAGAATGTGACTTGCTCAGACCCGCAGTCACTTTTCATGTGCACAAACCCTGCTAGTTCAGCCAGGACTAACTAGCTGGTTTCCAGAGAGTCACTGGCAGCGCGCCGCAGAAGGAATCTTTCCCTCCTTCTCCCACACATCCAGCTACACCAGGACAGGCTGGCACCGGGCCAGAGGACGCTGACTGGATGCAGCAACAGCCTGTTGCTATTCCTTTGTGTCCGCTGGAGATCTGAATCCACATAAATTGGATGAGTATTAAACATTCTGCATTACAGCTTGAGAATTCAATTGTTACCTCAACCCCAGTTGATGTCTATTTAATTCCTATGAGTGATGGACTTGCTTTTGAGTAGTGAAGAAGTTGTAATCAAACCTCATTAATGAAACAGTATAAATGAATGGTATACTGAATGTATGTGCCTCTTGGTATTTGTAACTCTTCGTGATTGAATATATGCCTTTTGTATTCTGCTAACCCTCACTATAAGATCTGTTATGTTTATATGCACATTTTATGTATTAATAAATGTATTCTCGTGTATTAGTATCTGTGTGTGTGTGTTGCTGAGTTGTTCCGCAAGGTCGATTTCTAATAGCCATCAAATAATCATTTTGTGATTTACTGCTACATTTAATAATTGTCCCAGTGCATGCTCAAAACCCCTACACATGTCTATCCTAGTCTCCATGTCACATTGTCATTACAAGTCTTCCCTAGCTCCTATCTGCATGTCTTATTTTTTATTTCAGGTCTACCTAGCTTCAGTCTGCATGTCACCTTTTTATTACATGTCTACCCTAGCTCCAATTTGCATCTCACCTTGTTGTTACAAGTCTACTCCAGCTCCTATCTGCAGGTCACTTTGTTATTACAAGTATAGTTTAGCTCTGATCCGCATGTCACCTTTTTATTACAAGTCTACCCTAGCTTCAATCGGTGTATTACCTTGTCGTTACAAGTCTAGTCTAGCTCTGATCTCCATGTCATCTTATTATTACAAGTCCTCTCCAGCCCTTCTTTTTACACGATACCTTCTTTTTACATGTCTACACTCAGATCTGTATGTCACCTAATTATATTTTCCCTCACCTTGATCTGAAGGTCACCAAGTTATGTAGATCAGAGGCACTGTTGAAAGATTCTTCACTATTGGCTTATGCAGTGATGTTTCTTCCTTGCACTTGATCCAACCCCTGAGACCTACCAGTAAAAGTTGAAGGAAGCAATCTGAAGTACCGTAGTACTTGATGACACTTTGTTACCAAGTTTCTGAAAAATGAAGTCATGAAGAAAGATGTTTCTGTGATGCACATAATCATATACTAATCACTGCTGATAAGAAGTCCTAAAGATTTGGCCCAGGTAAGTGCAAATCTAGCTCTGAAGCTTGACGACTCAGACTGCCTAAGGTCTAAAGGTAAAGTGCTCTGACTCACATTTTATTGACATGGAAGGATTACTGTGTTAATCATTATTGGTATTCATCTACCAGCATAACTGACTCAAACATCCATGTTTTTTAATGAAAGGTTTTGGGCTGTGAAGAAAAAAAAAGGGTTTTCGCATTTACATCTAACATTTCTGAATAACATGTGAACAAAAAACATTCAGTACAGTGTAATTCTAAAGGACAGAAAAAACACTTATCCAGAAAATGAAAATACTAAAAAAAGAAAGGATTTTGACGTTATTTGTATATGTCACACAATGGCCTGAGGAAGGCCAAAGTAGGTCCATTTTATAGAAGAATGGCTCCGCCACGAAGCACTCAAGTAAAATAAGTGCAGTTTATTTACAGTGCTCCCAGTCCCCCACACCAGAGAGCAGAACCCCCAAAAATGAACACAAATTATTCTTCAAGTAAAGACAAATCCTCCTTTTCTTATTGCTTTCACTCTGATTTAAGTCACACTACCTGACTCACCAGCTGCCAACAACAACTCCCTCTTAGGCTGAGGAGCCAGCTTAAATAGCATGTAAGCCCCTCCCCCTCTGGAACAAACCATTTCTCCAATTCATAATCATTTCACAAATTATACATTCATAATTCCTTTCTAACCAAAGGACATCACATATCTTAATAACACAGTTCTTTTGATCCCGGTTCAAATAAACAATACAGAAAATAAACAATACAAACAATAACATTTCCCTTTCTTCACATGCATGTGGTTTTTCCATCTCCAAAAATAAGTAAATAACCCCTGGAGAAGTGGGGTTAGGTTTGGCCTTTTGGGGCCACCATAGGCTGACCACCCTGCCCTATGCCCCCCGGAAGTACCAACACCAAACAGTGAGTATCATCTTTTTTGAGAGTGCTCTCCATTCACACCACAATACTCACTCATACCTGTGTTTAGGTATGTGTTTTATGTATGTGAATGTATATGAAATTAAGTAATAGCAGTTACTAGTCAAGCCCTGAGTGTGCACCCTCAGGAACTTATCTAGCAAACGCTCAATGGAAGGTGTATGAAAAGTGTATTTCCCGTGTTGCCTGTACCTCATGACAGGCACCTCTGTCACAATATAGTATATTTTGTTTTGATTTGAATTCCAATACTGAACAATCCTCTGTCATGTCTTCTGATTAGTTTTTGATATCATAATTAAAAGTAAAAATTTTATCTACACAAATACATCAATCAATTACACAAAGAAAATGAACTTCACTGTTTGACCTCTGTCATTACCAAGAGTACAAAGCCTTGAATAACAAAATAATACAACAAACATGTTACTGTATATATTAATATAAAGAATGGAATAACTTGCCTCATTAATTAGGTTTTAAATTTCAGTTTTGGTCATGGAAAAACCTTTGTCTTCTCCTTCCTTCACAAACTCATTTTCAACATTTTTTGTTTGCAAAAAAGGTAAAATTAGTGCTTTAGACAAATTTGCCAATTTCATCTTAATATTGAGAATTTTGCAACTAAAGCAATGTAATCCCAAGTTTAATGACACTCTAAACTTGTTATATGTGTTGTATGTCTTGTTAATTCCTTACACTTTTACAGCACTTCTCAGGTAATGGGGAGTCCCCTCCACCACTAATGTGCAGCATTTACCTGGATGATGCAACGGCAGCTAAAGTCCACACAGTACGCTCACCACATTAGGCCATGGCTGGTAAAGGCCAGGAGTAAATTTGGCCAGTTATTAAATCTCGGTAACAAAATTAATTCATTGACAGTATATAAAACATTCACCACTTTCAAATGAAGCACAAAAATGTGAACTTTGTTAAAGTACTGTATGGTCACCATTGTACATAAGTACTGGCTGTGCAGCAGAAATGTTCCAATGTGATCTATGTGTAAACAAGTAGTATTTCACTGAAGTCAAGTGCAATATTTCTATTGGATTTAAAGAGATGTATTCACAAGCCTGCTTCACATCACCGGTAGTTTTGTTGCCTTGTTCTGGATTGCAGACAATGATGGCGATATGGCACTGCACATACCTGAAAATTTCGTCTGTTTTGTGACGTAAATTGGAGGTTTTACAAGATGTTGTGTAATTTTACTCAAATTGTTGTTTGAAATGCACTCATTAATGCTTATTCATTTCTAACCCCAAAATATAAAAATAGCTTTGCAGTCCCCCTTTAACATCCCTGCTCTTTTCGAGAAACACCCTGGGATTTTAAGGACATCGGAAAGTCAAGGCCTTGGTTTTGCTTCCCATCCAAAGGATCTCATCTTTTTCATAGTGTAGTGTCCCCCCCGTCACTATACTGGGGCATTAGGACCCACACAGGCCACAGGGTGAGAGCCCCCCTACTGGTCCCACTAACGCCTATTCCAGCAGCAACCTTAGTTTTTCCCAGGCCAGGAGGTCTCCAATCCAGGTACTGGCCAGGCTCACACCTGCTTAGCTTCAGTGGGTTGCCAGATGTGAATTACAGGGTGATATAGCTGCTGGCTATGACAAATGTATGACAAAAATACAAAAGAAATTAAACTCTTGGTACCCTGTTTGATATGTTTAATCTGTGTACTTAAGTGGAATCTCCTCTATTCTTTCCCTTTAGAGTTTGAGAGTCTTAAAGATCATTACATTACTGATATCAGCTCTTTCATAAACAGGATAAGAAGGATTTATCAGCATCGTAAGTGTAAACTGCTAGGGTACCTAGACAGCTGTCTTAATGGAAGGCATGCATGAGTTAACCTAAAAATAGGATTGACATGAAGCCAACTGCTTTTCCATCTTCAGGATCCTTTGCTTTTTGCTGACTTTTAATAGCTTAACTCTTTTTCTACTTTTTGGTTTTATTTCTCTACCTGCAAGTACCCTCTCAGCATTCTAGGGATCTGTATGCTTTGGAAAGGCTTGGACTAAACTAGCAATAAACCACCTCGTTTTAGGCTTATTAGTAGGTGGAATTGGAAGACTGGCTTTAATGACCCTCACCAGAACTGCTGTCAAAACTAATTAGGCTGCAAAAGAGCTTTCCTTGCCTATTTACAATGATTTCCAAAGGGCCTCGTGCATTTTTCAGAGTGTCACTAGTGGTACATTTGCTATGCATGGTATTTTACTGGATAAGTAATCCTGTTTAGGCTGCTTATGACATTTTTAGTTTATTTTTTGAGGAGTAAATTTTTATATCTCTTGTGCACTTCTTTGTAAAATTCAGTTTTTGTCATGTCATTTAGTAAAAAAATAAATAATCATTTAATTTTTTAAAACAAGTATCATACACATTATTCTCCAGATTACAAATGCAGTAAATACTTTGCAAAAAAAAAGAATTATAATTTCTGGTGAAACCAATTCAGCAAAAATAGTGACTTACAGTTTGGAAGGTAATGGAGACCACGAGATTTAAAGCTAATGGGATTCTAGGGGATAAGGGTTTAGAAATTCTTATGTAATTCTTAAATTCTTTGAAAATGCAATAGCAGTAATGGATGAATACATTTGAAAACACCATGGAAGCTATATTTAAGTTTTCAGCTGGCTTTCGATAAAGTTCTACATAAAATATTAACTCTTGAATTGGAGGCAGAAGGCACCCTTTGTAATAAATGTACAGTATTTTAACTGAAAATTGACTAATGGACAGAAAAAAAGATAAGGGGTAGAATATAGGAGTATGGCAAGGATCAGAAGTAGGACCAATGGTCTTTCTAAATTGTCATTGATTCTCAATATATAGATCCATCAATGATAGATTGTAGTCAACAGTAGTCAGTAAACCAGTCAAGTTCATAACTGAAGAAGTTAGTAGTAGTTCAAGTAGGGAGCTGCATTAGTGTGTGAAGGCTGCAAAGGGACAAGTAAAGGTTTATTCCATGCTGAAAAGAAAAGCGACCAGGTTTCCTTCAGGTTCATAGCTGTTACCACAAGGAAATAATCAGAGAATACTGTACAAACAACAAACTAAATACAAAATGACAGTTCAAGACTGCACACACATCTGACAGCACTCCTTTAATATAGATAGGTGAAGAATATTACTAAACTATCATGACAGATAATTTTCCTCCTTTAAATAATGTAGAGAAACCACAAAACATCAACATAAAATAAGTATAGTACAGTATTTTTAGTTATTACTAACAGTTATTTTACATCGCTGTCATAAATCAAGATACTTTGGATACACAATGGATTAGTAAGACTTCATTTAGAATATTGGTCACTGCATTACAGAAAATATATTCCAAATCTTGAATCAATCCATAGAATGTGTCTAAAGTACATTTCTAGGCTTATAGGAATGTCTTACACTTACAGGATGAAAGAACTGTGTCTTTTTAGTTTTTAACAAAGATGACTAAACGGCAATTCAAGTATTCAAAACTCTGAAAAGTATTAGCAAAGTCAACTGAATATTTCTTCAAATTGATCAGTGAAACATAAATCAGAATACAAAAGTGGAAACTACAGGGAAGTGCAATTAAAAATGAGAATAGGAAACGTTTTATAAATGATTGTGGGAGCATCCAACTGTACCTTGGACAAGGTAACTGAAAGGACATTATCCATTATTTTCATTATCTAAGCCTTCCTCCAGATGTACATGAGATATAGTGTTCATATTTACAGCTTTATTTTTGAATACAGTAGGGCGATGTAACCTTGATTTATGATGATGTGTTTAATATCATACATTTTGTTTTTGGACCAAAAAGAAAAAAAAAAGATTAAAAGTAGTTGAGAGATTTTGCCTTTTCTTCTATGACAAAGGCTCAGATGAATTTAATGGACATCTGAAATTAAGTTGTTTAACCATTTAATAAATTATAGAGGCAAAAGCAACAGTGACCTTGAACCTAACCATACATTTGTCTGTGCTACATCTGGTTTAATTATCAATTTGAAATGATAAACGACATCAAAGCTGCATTCTTCCAGTCAGAGTCTAATTAGGGGCATCATTAATTATTCACTTTTTTAATTGTGTTTCAGCCTTAATTACTGTAGTTTTCCTTTGTATATGGAAGCCTTTGGTTTTCCTTTTCTTGCCCAGAATAAGCAATGCACAGCCTGTAGTAGTTCTTGCTCAGCTGACAGCGTACATCCTTCAGAAAGTGTAATTTGAGAAATAGTGTATAAGTTATTTCCCCATTTTCATTTCTTGAATTAGAAAGAATTCTGGTGCTACAGCCAGTATTGTTAGTTATTTTACATTGCTGTCATAAAAGGTCTTCCTTCAGTGCAACTGGATTTGAACTTGGGGAACAATTTTATAATGAAAATGGTTAAATAATGCAGAAAGCCACTTTTTTATTTGCTGTTACACATTATCAGGACATCAGAAAGGCAGGCAAGAAATGAGTGGAGGCCATTTAGCCCTTCATCCTAATTTGGTTCTGTTTTGTGATCTTATAGCCAGCATGGTTTTTCCTTGAGAATACATTTTTTTCTACCACCACCTATATGAAAACCCCATTACAAAGGGACAGTTTAGAATAGCCACGTAAGCCTAATCTGCTTCTTTTTGGGAGGTGAAATTAAACAAAAGCATTCAACAAAAATGGACAATGTGGGTATAGAAAGTCACCACCCCCTTTCAAAATGTTCACCTTTTGATGCCCTAAAGCCCAAAAAGAAGATGTATAAAATCAGAATTTTTCTAGTTTCATTTACAAATTGTACCTTGTAACATCCAAAAAAAAGTAGAATCATTGAGTTGGATAAGAGAACACCCCCCTGAGTTTTATTCTTGGTGGAAGCACCTTTTGCTTGAATTACAGACTTGACTGGATACATCTCTACCAACTTTTCACACCTAGGGGGAGGAATATTTGCCCATTCCTCCTTACAGAATTGTTTGAGCTCGATCAAACTGCATGGTGACTGTTGATGGACTGCCTTCTTCAAGTCATTCCAAAGATTTTCAATGGGATTTAGGTTGGGGCTCTGACTAGGCCACTCAAGGACATTCACCTTCTTGTCCTTCAGCGACTGTACAGTTGCTTTGGGTCATTATCATGTTGACAATGAAGATGAACCATCTTCCCATCTTCAACTTCCTGGCTGAGGGCTGCAGGTTTTCTTCAAGAATTTGCCTGTATTTTGCACTATCCATCTTCTCTTCTATCCTGACAAGTGCCCCAGTCCCAGCTGAAGAGAAGCGCCCTACAACAGGATGCTGCCACCACTGTGCTTTACTGTAGGAATGGTGTTTTTTGGATGGTAAGATGTATTGGGTTTTTGCCAGATGTACCGTTTTGCATTCTGGCCAAAAAGTTCAATTTTGGTCTCATCTGACCACAGCATCTTTAAGGTGCTTTTTAGGAAAACATAAACGAGACTTGATGTGGCTATTTTTAAGGAGTGGTTTTTTTCTTGCCACCCTCCCATACAGGCCAGATTTGTGGGGCGCTTGTGATATTGTTGTCACATGCACACGATGACCAGTCTTTGCCATTAAGACCTGTAGCTCATTCAAAGTTGCCATTGGTCTCTTGGTAGCTTCTCTGATCAGTCTCCTTCTTTGTTTGGAGGGACGGCCTGATCTAGGCAAGGTCTGGGTGGTGCCATACGCCTTCCACTTCTTAATGATGATTTTGACTGTGCTCCATGGGATACTTAAAGCCTTTGAAATCTTTTTATACCCATTTCCTAACTTGTGCCTTTCCACCCATAGTGGTTCTTTGCTTTGAAATGCACTTCTAAGCAGCAGATTCCTCTAGAAACAGCTGCTTTTATTCTGAACTAATCAATCACCACAATTGATCACAGGTGGGAACCAATTAGGTCACTGTGTGATCTGTAAGGTGATTGGTTATACCTGAGCAAGTTTACAAATGCAATTGTATGGGGGGGTGTTCACTTATTAAGGTGTTTTATTGTAATATTAATTAAAGAATATTTTAGAATTTTATTTTCACTTGGCTAATGTGGGTTACTGTGTATGAATAACAATGGAGCATGCCTAATAAAAATTGGTTTTAATTTTCAGAGTGTCATGCAACAAAAGGTTTAAATTTTGAAAGGGGGTGGTGACTTTCTATACCCACTGTATATCAACATGGGAGACCTTGCAAACTCCACACAGACAGGTGCCCTAAGATGGGGTTGAACCATGTAGCTGTGAAGCCTTATTAACCACCATGCCATTGTATACTGTACTTTGTGTCTACATTTATTGTAATGAGTTCACAGTAAAGTATATTTTATTCTTACCTTTATTATACAGAGCCAATTTTCCCATTAGAATAATATTGCTTTTGTGGTGAAATCAGGAAACCATTTTTTTTCTTAAAACATTATTAGTGCATGGGTGGTGCAGTGACAATCAAAAGTTCTTCTGAAATAGCCTCAAACCTGCCCCAGAGGAGACTTACTGATAAGAAATTAGGAAACACTTCCTACTCACTCCTCTACTTTGTTGTCTTTTTGTCACAAACATCTATGCTGTTGGGTATACAAGCTGGGAGGCATCAACCATTATTTCATACATGAGCTAAGATGGATTTAAGCTCTGCTTTCCAGATAGGACAGTGCCCCTCCATCCTACCAGTTTCCATAGTCATAGTCATAGTACACAAGCTTTTTGAATACTGAAACATTCAGCTTTTCACTACAAACTTAGCCAAAATAATTAAGTTTGAATGTGATCAGCATTCACCCCTTTAAAATATACGGAAAAAATGCCTTTCCTTGCAATATCAACAAGAGATTTCTGCAGTTAATTGTAAACTTGTATCCGCCAGTAGTATGAAAGCAGTGTTAGAAACAATGTACTCTGTCATCTCAGCTACATTCTTTCTTTTCTCTCTTTTGTGTTGATTGTAGAGATTGTAGAGATGACGTTTTCCTTCAGCTGGATGGACAACAAAATGTCTGTATTTCAACTATGGCACAAAGGAAGATAATGGCCATTGCTTGCCTGAATACATAGTTACACTGCAACATTCTGACCCTCTTTCTCTCCAGCCCCCTGCCACCCATGATGCACAGATTTTCTTTCTAATGCTGCTTTGTAGGGCTGGCTTTTAATGTATTGCCTCTTCATTGTAAGCCCAGGAAATAAAAAGAGCGCTTGTCAAGAAGACAAAAGCAAGGCCCTCTAGGACTTTTTCTTCTTTGTATCTCAACATTAAAGAAAAGCACCAACCCCTAGTGAAGTAATTTGACAGAGAAGAAAAAAGGTTACATTACATCCAGCAGCGCCATGGTTTCGTCCTCTTCCGAGACCAGGTTTTTCTTCTTTCATATCCCTTTGCTTGTTATATAAGAGCTCGAGTACTGCGCCAAAGTAAATAGGACCTACTTTCTCCCTCGCTGATTTAGAGATTGCACCAATATATTTATATCCTTTTTTTTATAAAAAGAATGTTGGTGCTCATTCATGACAAAGGTTGCATTCCTAACTCCTGAACACACTAAACGTTTGCATTTTTATTCTTGTAAACTTTCAGTTTTAAATAAAAAAATACATTCAAATATTTCCCTCTGACAACAATACTGAAGACACTTTAAAGCATTTCTGGGGAAAAAAAAGCCATTATGATCTATTCAAGACTGTACAATTGCTGGCTTTGCTATTAAATTGCTTCAACCATTAATTTCATGCGCCGCCAAGTGAGATGTTATTTGATGAAGTCTGAAGCATAATGGGAGATAACAATATAAAGAGAAACATCAACAATAACAACTGCTGGTTGTATCGTTCATTTTGAAGGCATGTTTTGTTTCAGCACCTATCTTCGGTGACAGTGCTTTAATTTTGTGGAGATGTTTCCTGTGATGTGTTGTGAAGTGGATGTAGATTAGTAGGTTGTGGGCTCCACCTCCACCACATCCATTTTGTCATACAAAGTGAATGTTCCACTGCAGGCTCATCTTAATGTCACGAGAGAGAATAGTAAGGCCTGACAAATTTACCTTAATTTTGTGATGGCTCTCTATTGTTGGAACATGCTTGAACCACACTGACTCCAAGAAATAGCATGGGTGACACTATCTTAATGGGGTCTTGTGCAGTCGGCAAAACACATTTATACAGTACAGGCCATATGTAAATTTATAATCACATACCTATGTACCCGTTATGTCTTTTGGAAAAATGGTTAGCATTATGATTGATATTATTGAATGGTTATATAGCCTCACTAAAGGTATTACCCAGGGTACATGAGACCACATTTCCAGAAAGTGTTAGCATACTGTAATATGCCATAATAAATTTTAGTGCTGTAAAAGTTTGGAAAACAATTGTTACTACTTTATAGCGCACCATGGAGTTCTTATAGGTTTGTGTTGAGTAGCGCAGTGAGGGTGTGGTAAGATCATAGGAAGTCACAGCAAAGGTAAGATACAACAGTGGTAAAAGAGCAAAAAATCACTAAGAAACATGTTAGTCTTTTCATAAGCAGCCATATCACCCTGCAACTCACAACTGGCAGCCCACTGAAGCTCAGCAGGTGTGAGCCTGGTCAGTACCTGGATGTGATACCTCCTGGCCTGGGAAAAACTAAGGTTGCTGCTGGAAAAGGTGTTTGTGGGGCCAGCAGGGGGCGCTCATCCTGCAGTCTATGTGGGTCCTAATGCCCCAGTATAGTGACTGGGACACTATACTGTAAACAGGCGCCGTCCTTCAGATGAGACGTAAAACAGAGGTCCTGAGTCTCTGTGGTCATTAAAAATCCCAGGGCATTTCTCGAAAAGAGTAGGGGTGTAACCCTGGCGTCCTGGCCAAATTTCCCATTGGCCCTTACCAGTCATGGCCTCCTAATAATCCACATCTATGAATTGACTTCTTTGCTCTGCTCTGCTCCCCTCTCCCACTGATAGCTGATGTGTGGTGAGTGTTCTAGCGCACTATGGCTGCCGTCGCATCATCCAGGTGGGGCTGCACATTGGTGGTGGTGGAGGGGAGTCCCCATTACCTGTAAAGTGCTTTGAGTGGAGTTGAGTGTAAACAATTATTATAAGGATGCTTCAGATCCTTCCCCTGTCTGAGAGCTTCAGCATCATCTCCCTTGCTCAGAAGATGACTAAAATTACTTAACGAATTCAAACATTCTCATCATATGTCATTATCTATTGTGTCAACCAGAAACACAGGAGAGCCCCCCCCCTCCTTTCCCCCGACTGCTTCACTAATCACTATAATTAGACCATGCTGCTCATTTATTTAGAATGAAGAAAGATGCACCTGCTGCCTGTCCTGTGATAACACCTTCTCTCCCATTCCCACAATGAAGTTTTGCCTCAGACCATTTGTCAAGAATGTTTGTTGTGCTTTCATGGAATTCCCTGGGTGTTTAACTGTAACAGGAATAGCAATTAAAACATCTAACCATTTCAAATCATTTTACATCTAATTTCTACAGGTATTGTTGGGAGGAATTGCCTTTTACTCACTCAGCTCTCCTCTTTACTACATAACCTGGTTTTCCTTGAATAAAAACATGAAGGATCTCTACAGTATTCACAGCACATCATAAAGACAGTGTTGCATACTTCTTACAATAACATTGTGAGCAATAATGTATTTTCTTAAAATCGAAGTGCATGGTTATTATGGACACTATAAAAAGCATTATATATATATAAAACCTTATAATTGAGGCATAAAGCCTTTTAGTGTATTTTTATTTATCCATGTTTTGTCACATATGTACTTTTCAATGTGTTTTTTTAAAGATTATTTGTAAAAGAGTTGTAAAGATGAGGAAAATTATTTTTTAAATGTTAAATCAAATGATAGACACGTAATAATCATTTATGAAAATATTAATTTCCAGTGATGAAGGGTTAATTCTCTGTAAATAATTATAAGCAAATATTGATGTAAACATTGGAAGAGTTTAACAGTTTACTTACCTAAATTAGGAATAAAAACAATCTTGTGATCAGTGAAAGAATGTGCGATTTCAAATTAAAAGCACTGTGGAAATGTTACATTTGCACATTCTGTAAATGTTTAGATGTTGTTTTTTACTATTCACAACAGCACTGAAGTGTAAAGTGTGTGTTTTATACTGCTCCAGTCCTCACAAGTTATTCTTATCTCTCCCAGAAACAACAGTATTATTTGTTTTATAACTTAGTCAATTATATTTAAATTGAATGACTTTAGTAAAGAAGAATATTGCTGAATTCCTCTAATGCAAGAGTAAGTTGTATTATAGGAACCCTGCAGACAAAATAAGAACAAATGGTGGAATATTCCATAATTTCCAAACAGAAAAAAATGTATTTCTGTGCCATTTCAGAACATTACCTCAAGTAATTTGTATTTGATAGAAGCATTAAAAGATATATTGCTTAGTGTCTGCTGTTCCAGAAGTGGTAGTGTCCTGGACATATTTGTATGGGTGATTGTACTGGAGAATAAAAGATCTACTATTTTTTCTGATTGCAGTGGGTCAGAGGTGAATACATTGTGGTTCTTTTTATGAATACAAAGATTTACACAACACAAGCAATGGGTGCAGAGAAAGTGGACATGTTAATGAAGTGCAAATTATAGAGAATCTAAGACAAGCAGAGAATTGATATTACACAACACAACCAGCAAATGCTTAAACTAGCCAGCACACCCCAGGAGAGTCACTTGTTGAAAAGCAATGAGATGAGCCATCATTTGGTTTGCCATCAGTAAGAGGTTTCAGTGTGGCGTCTTAAATTAGATATGAAACTGTATTTAGTTCCATCATTTTTAGTTTTATTATGTATGTATTCATTCAGGGCCCTGTATCTTTTATATATTAATTTATTCTTATTTTGGTAGCTGTTAAAGTAAAGAATAAAGAAAACTCATGGTTGTTAGTGGGTACAGTGACAGTATGTGGCAATGATGCGTCTCAGATCTGACAGAATGAAACGCAAACAGTAAATCCTGTGTTTATTCTGAAGGAAGAGATGACAAAAAAGGATACGCCTCAGACTCCAGGTATTTTTTTTCAGCTGTGAGTCTTCATGCAGCTGTGCATTTAAATTCTCTCTTTTGGCAAGTTTTAGCTTTAACAAAAATTAGCTTTAACAAAAAGAAAAGCTGTAAAGATTTTGCTCTTTTGAAAATTGAGCTTTCATTGGAGAAAGGCTGCTGGAAGTTGTTACACATTTTAATCACATTTAACAAGGATCGTTCTGTTGACAATTGGAAAGCAGGCTTGAAGCAAACAATGAAATTGAGGCAGAAAAATGTTGAAATCCTGCCAAAAGCAAAGTACCAGCATCCGTATCAATACATTATTAATACAAAGCATAATTCTGTGTACAGTGTGCCTTAGGTAAGTGTAAAAGAAAGAAGAATTATCTTTGCTTGCACAGTAGAGTCTCTCTGTATGTACATTTGTACATGGAGAGAGAGATTTGCCATGTAATTAAGACAAAATCAGAATTCTCACCAGGAGGTATGTTTCCCAGTCTTGGCACACTACCCCTCCCACATGAGAAGTTAAAAAAATTCCCTGGAGCGGAAAAATCAGAGTTGGTGTTTCAGAAAATCTCACAAAGTGTGCATAAACAAAATCAGTCAAATCAGATAACATGATAGCTGAGCTGCTCCATTCTTCTAATTAAAGATGATTCCTGATAGGAAATAAATCTACATGCAAATTATACAGCATACTTCATTTTATGTAAAGTATTTTTTAGCAAATCAAACATACCATTTCCAAAACTGAACAGTGCCACATGAGATTCTTCAGTAAGACAGCTGCAGATCAGTAAGATTATATTGCTACCAGAGACCACTTAGCACAGTACAAGAGGTCAAAGAGCTGCAGGTAGTTGAAGCAATTAAAATAAACAAACCTCCAGGGCCTGGTGGTATTCTATCAATTGTACTTAAATAAACCTGAAATATTATTCATAGACCATTACTCTTCCAACAGTCACTCAGGACTGGGGTAATACATACTGATTAGAAAAATAATGTTGTAACCATCCATAAAATGGGTGACAAAACGAACTACTTAATTACAGACCAGTATCTCTTACTTCTATTAAATAAATATATTTAAAACAAAATGAGAGGATTATCTATATGGCAACAGGATTCTAACAGATAGTCAGGATGGATTTACAGTATAAAAAAGTAGGTCTTGCTGACCTAATTTGTTAGTTCTTTAAGCAAGCAACAGTGGAAATGGATACAAAGAGCATAAGAAATATATATATATATTCATCACCTATATATATATTTCAACATATATTACTGTTATATTGAATATTTTATGTTTAGATTTTCAGAAGGCTTAAATTATAAAATTGCAGGCGGTAGGCATTCAAAGAATTGCACATATTTTTATTGATGAACTGGTTAATTGATAGAAAACAGAGGATACAGTAAGTGGTGAATGCTCAGATTGGGGTGATGTACTGTAATTAGTGGAGTATTGCTCTTCTTAATTTACATCAGTGATATATACTGTATTCTTGTATAGTAAGTAGTTTGTTGCAACAGACGTGCATGCAGATGACACCAAGAAAGAAGGATCAGAAAACACTGCGGAGGATGTAAAGAAAATTCTGAAAGACTGTATAGACTTAGAATTCAAGACTTGGTAAATGCCTGGCTGAGGTCTAGTCCATCTACATTTGTCCCAATCATGTCTGTCACCCACCTGATGGTGATGGTGATGATAATGAAGACAAGTGCAGAGTATTACATGTAAGAAGCTTCCAGAAAATCAAAGGAAGCTAAGTAAAATATAGGCTAGGATGAGCAAATCTGGGGTATTATATGCAATTTTGGTCATAGGATTGCAAGAAAGATATTGCTGCTCTGGAGATAGTCCATAAAAGAGGGACCTGATACATTCCAGCGCTTGAAGGAATACCCTGCACTTGATGGGTTAAGAGAAATCAGAATATTTTAGTCTTGAAGACAGAAAATTACAAAGGGATCTAATTCAAGTTCCCAGAATCCTCAAACTTGTTGGCAAAGTCAGTAGTATTAGTGGTGAAGAGTGCACTGGAAAACACAAACTGAAACTACAAGGAAGAGCATTTTAGATGGCACCAGCTATTCTTATATTTTAGTGTTTTAACAAAGCAGGAAATTGTAATTTCTTTCCCTTCTAATTCAAAGTGGCATATGAATAAAAACAATACAATTGGACAACATTAGGTGCATGGAATTGACTATGCATTCTGCAGAAAAATTCGTTTCAGAAACAGTACATTCATTGCATCATACAGTAAATAATATAACACCACTATACTGGAAAAGAAAAGGAAATCTTATTTTTGGTTCAAAACCTCTTCTAACTTATCTGAACAGGCCTTATTATTCCCCTGAGACCACTACAGCATCTGCTGCATATGTGTTATATCCATGTCATCTGGCAAATGTGGGTTCAGAGTAATGTACTGAAGATATAAACCAAACAAAACAATATCTTCTGCCTTCTGTAATTCCAGAACTTTATTAAATAATCATTAATTCACCCTGACTTACCAAGTGTGAAACACAATAATTCCCCACTCTTGCATAAATTCCATTGTTTTCCCTACAATTAAAGAATAATACCAGCAGGAGCTCTTTATATATATCCAAGCAATGCCCTGATAGAGAATAATGAAAAGAATAGTTATATTTTCTGTTGGATAAATGCAGCAACAGGAGGAGTTTAGTTACTTGTTATCTTCTGTACGCCACAGAGCAGGTGATTATCTGTAGTAATATTTGCACAGACGACAAATCAAGGAAAAGCAGCCTGTATACACATGATACAATATTAGATTAGCTGGGTAATTGCCTCCATCCAAACAGAAACAGGAATTCAAGGTTAAAAACATTACTCTCAACCCACCCGATGTAAGCTATGTGTTGACAGATGCCACTATGCCAAATAACTGTCGTTTCTCTCAGTCCATTACCATAGCGACACTGTTGAAGGAGCACTTTTGTCAGAGAGACAGCTTTATCTCTCGGCTTTCCTCTGACTCTGCCAAGGGTGTTGCTGAACATTAATGTTCTAGAAGCAAAGGCATTGCAATCTTCTGTAGTACCAAATCCATGTTTACTGTGTAACAGAAATTCACAAAGCTTCTATGAGAAACAAATGACATACACATAACAGAAGGCACAATGCTGTACCTTCAAAATTAAGCATTAGTAAGTCCTTTCTGCTTACCTTTCCGTCAGCATTCAAGAAGAAATGGCGTCGGTGGTTCTTTGACAACACAATATTAGCATAGATGGCAGAACATCAATAGTTAAAATAATATCAATCATGTACTTCTACCTAATTACAGCTTATGAAGAACCCTATGGAGACTTTGATAATTATTAACTATATTTGTACTCTCAAACAAGGATATAATTTCTTTCAGACATATGACTAAAGATTTTTCCATAAAACAAAAAGAAAATTCTCAACATTTCTCTATTTTATTCTTCTTCCTTTGTTTTGCTTTGTTTTTTCTCACCTGAAGCGTGTTCTGCCTCTTTCTTCTTATTTGATTCCATTCATGAAAGGGAGCCTTGACCATCACTCGCCCTCTGCTCTGCTCACTGGATCTTGGTTTTGGAGAAATTCCTGTTGATTACGGAGACAAGGCCTCTGTACACTTTTGCTCCTCAGGCTGCTTCAACACAGCTGTTACACACCTTCTGGCTCAGTGTTCCTGCCCAGGATGCCCCTGTGACCCCTGGCAACCTCCAGATGTGCAACTACTATACTTGCCTCACCCCTAAATAGGTACATCCCATGACCCTCCATGTCTCATGCATTTCCTTTCTCTCACTGTCCTTGGCACTCCTGCTGTGCCCTGCGCAGTGTCTAGTGTTTCACCAGTGCAGTCTGTGACTGGAACCAAGCCCACAGAGTTTGGCCATGACCTCTTTGTGATTAGCCTTGACACAAGATAGATAGATAGATAGATAGATAGATAGATAGATAGATAGATAGATAGATAGATAGATAGATAGATAGATAGATAGATACTTTATTGATCCCGTGAGGGAAATTGCAGTGCAACAGCAGCTTAACACACACAACACAGCCACAGTGTAACGAATTATATAATAATAGTACAATACATACAATACAATACAATACAAGAGTTACTCACAGTCCGGACGCACAAGAACAAACTAGAACAGAACAGTACACAGAAAATCGTATCACACTCATATCACACATATGAATATAAATATAGATGTAACTATAGATATAAATATAAATGTATTGCACAGGTCCCTGGCATATATTGCACAAAAAGTGGTTGTAAACGGGAAAAAGAAAAAGAAAGAGAACAGATGTAGCAGTAGATGTGTAGATGCGTTTAGTCCAGAAACAGGTCACTGTCGATGTTGCCTCTGCCAAGACGCAAGGTGGATGCATTGTACAGTCTTATGGCAGACGGCAAGAATGACCTCCTGTAGCGCTCCCTGTCGCACCGTGGATGAATCAGTCTATTGCTGAACGTGCTCTTCATTCCTGCAAGCCTGTCAAAGAGGGGATGGGAGAAGTTGTCCATGATGGCCTCTAGTTTGGACATCATTCTCCTCTCAGCCACTACCTCCAAGGAGTCCAGGTCAAACCCAATGACAGAGCTTGCTCTCCTGATGAGCTTGTTCAGCCTTTTGGAATCTACTGCTCTAATCCCAGAGCCCCAGCACACCACTGCGTAGAAAATGGCACTCGCTACCACCGACTGATAGAACATGTGTAGCATCTTACTACACACATTGAAGGACCTGAGCCTCCTCAAGAAGTAGAGTCGGCTCTGTCCCTTCTTATAGATGGCCTCGATGTTCTTAGACCATTCCAGTCTATCGTCGATGTGCACTCCCAGGTACTTGTAAGAGTCCACCATCTCCACGCCACTCCCATGGATGTAGACAGGAGTAGGTTTGACCTTTTTCCTCCTGAAATCTACCACCAGTTCCTTTGTCTTTGTCACATTCAGTTCCAAGTGGTTCACCCCACACCACTCCACAAAGCTGCTGACCAGTCCTCTGTACTCCTCTTCCTGCTCACCCTTGATACATCCCACTATTGCAGAGTCATCTGAGAACTTCTGCAGGTGGCATGACTTTGAGTTGTACTTAAAGTCCGAAGTATAGAGGGTGAAGAGGAATGGAGAAAGAACTGTCCCTTGAGGTGCCCCTGTGTTGCTCACTACCTGTTCAGACACACAGTTCTGAAGTCTCACAGACTGTGGTCTGCCTGTCAGGTAGTCAGTGATCCACGAGGTCGTGGGGGCATCAACTTGCATCTCCTCCAGCTTCCTCCTTAGAAGTAAGGGCTGGATGGTATTGAAGGCACTGGAGAAGTCGAAAAACATGATCCTTACAGTGTTGCCAGCCCTGTCCAGGTGTGAGTAGGCCCTTTGCAGCATGTAGATGATCGCATCCTCCACACCAACACTGGGCTGGTAGGCAAACTGTAGGGTGTCCAGTGATGAGCTGACCAGGGGTCTCAGGTGGGATAAGACCAGCCTCTCCAGTGTCTTCATGATGTGAGAAGTCAGTGCAAAGGATACACTGTGGATATTGTGAGGAATGCTTGTTTTCCCACATCTTGTTATCTCCTTAAATTTGTGTTATTTTTGTGTACTGCGGCTCCCTTCTTATCTATTAAAGCATGGTGTATTTTCTGTTAGAAATTTCCTATGAAATATATTAAAAACAGCAGCATATTTTAGTCAAACAAAATTCTAAAGAGTAGAAATGGCCATGATAAGGATCATGATGTCAATGAGATGCAAGAAATTAGCATATAAAAAGCTTGGAGATCTTAATGCTTCATAATCACCCTTGAGTGAACCTATACCAGATGGTGGAACTAAACTGACATGAGGTTATCCACTTAGAAATGGTCTTAAAAAACTGCCAATAGTATTGTTTACCTCTGCTGCCTAGAATCCCCTTGCAGGCAGCTCTCTGAGAATGGTCATACAGTATGTGTTAACCTGCAGAACACACTGAGAGAGATAAGAGGTACTGTATTAAACATCTGCAACAGTATGCCTTACCATAGATATTGCAAGATTTTCTTTGGTTTTGCTCATTCTGTATTTCACATGCCTCTTTCATTCACCAAATCCCAAGATATCACTTCAAATAACCTTTCTTAGTGTAAGTATCATTTTCATTGATTGGTAAGTGGATCTCAAAAACTGCATTATTGTCCTCACCAATGTGCCTCACCCAGCTGCAATATCTGAGGTGACGATTCATAACCAGTAAGAGTATACATTGGAAATCGCCATCAGACGTCTCTGGCTTGTATCAGAATGTAACCAGATGCTTCATTGTGTAGATATGAAATACACAAACTCAGTAGTAAAGGGCCAAACAGTTAATTAAACAACAAATTAATCTGTAATTAGAAATTGGAATCGTCATTACTGACATATCCATCAGTTTTGTAACTGCTTCCACTTCAGGGTTGCAGGGGAGCTAGTGCCTATCCCAGCAAACAACAGTTACAAAGCAGGAAAGACAAACAAGCACACACTCACTCTAGGGCCAGTTTCCTCAGAAGCCAGTTAACCTACCAATATGTTGGTATGAGTGCGGGAGGAAATCAGAGCACCAAGAGGGAACCCACGCAAACAAGAGAACATACAAACTCCACACAGATAGTGCACCAGGTACTGTAGGTAATCCCCAGTGATGTAAGGTAATAATGCTAACCACTGCACCACCATGCTGCCTTATTCCTGTCCAATGTCTTTTTTTACAAAAAAAGTTTACAATATGTCTTTTAAATCAAAAGCCCTAGTAACAGTTAAGAAATCTATTAAAAAGTTGTAATGGGTTTTCTATTTGACAGCCTAAATAATATATTACATTAATGAAATGAAAGGCCTGCAGTGTTTTAAGGCGTGTGGTGCATCAGTATGGTTGATTCATTTCTAAAAAGAATTTGCCTTTAATTTATAAAAATAAGCCTCAAGGCCTTTGTAGCTTAATCTTGATTATATCTTAATATCATAGTAAACGGGAACAAATAACTTTGTATAACATACAGTATCTGTAAAAAAAACAGGATCTCTTCTTAGATGCAAGTGCAGTGCGTATACAAACCAAAGCTCCAAGGTACATTATACTAATAAGGTAAAGATGTTCATTTTTCCTGCTGCTGGCTTGGCATCATGTTAGCAGTTTGCTAAACAGCAGGCCTCAACACAAACCAAGTGCCACCTAGGTATTCCTAATTGTCTGTAAAACCATCATTGATTGAGCCATTTTATCATGGAAAAAAATAAAGATGCTGTCGACTGCCCCTACATTGTGAAAAAATTGTGAAAATAAAGGTCTTTAATTTTCCACATATGCCAACTGTTGGGAAACTATAGTAACTGCATTAGGTGGACATGTGTTTCCACAGGGAAAATGCAGTATTTTATTTAACACCCATATTTATTGACCCATATAATTTCTATGCAGCTATGCCAAAGTCTTGCGTGCAAGGATTCTATATTTAATCTTCCTTCCCATCCACTGGGGGAACAGCATAGAGTAGAGGGTAAGCCTCTGGACTCATAATTGTCAGGTTATGTGTTCAAGTCTCCACTGTAGATACTAAAAGGCATCCTTGTGTCCCAGAGAAGGGTACTTTGCTACATTTGCTTCAATCCACACAGATGTATGAGTATGGGCCAGCATCCAAGGGAACAGTCAAATGCTCCCAGTCCACTTATTGCAATGAGGCCTGGATTTATAAGTCACTGTCTTCTGGATTAGACTTTGCCTTTTAGCTCTTGTAAAAGAAAATAAAATGAAAGACGTATACATCAAGTAGGTGTGATTACCTGTTCGGTCTATGACAACCCGACTAAGTATGCATACCTGTACAATGCACTGGTATTCAGTAGGAGAAAGAATACAAACAGTAAAATATAAAAAAAAAATCCCAAAGGTCTTATATTCACTTTGTCAGTCTTTGGGGCCTGCAAATTTGAACTTTTCTGTTGAATGCTTTTTGTGGCTGATGAGAAGCAATGAGGCAGGAGTGACTATCCTGATTCAGGGTAGCAGCTTGGGGAAGTAGTAGCTTAGGCTTCTGGACTGGAGGCTCTTGGGTTCAGATCCAGGTGGGAACAAGGTACTCTGCTCACATTATTCCGGTAAAACACCACTGTTATTATCCATGTTCCATTGCAAATGAGAGTATGTTTACAGTATGTAAAGGACTGCTGTACAGTATCTCAGTACTTAAAGGATTAAAAATAGAGTATCCTGTAAATTAGCGATTGTGAAATTGGCTCTCCAACATTTGATATGTTCACTCCTTCTCTTAATACTTGTGCTTAAAAAGGGTTCTCAATGTTTTTTCTTTAAATGTGAAGAATTTCATAGATACAGTTCTCAAACTCACATAATTCACATGCAAGACATGTGGACATTTTAATCGCCGCTGATTTATGAAGTCAGGGAAAGGTGGCTAGGGATTAGCAGCAGAACCATCTCATACCGTATGTGAGTGAATGCAGTCTGAGAAATGCATTTACAGAGAGGCTAAGGAAATATTGTAGACATGTAAAACGAAAATAAGCAATTACCGAGTAAAGTCACAGTTTCTTCTGCATTATTTCCCAAAACACACCATACAGATATATGTATCTGTATATGTAATCAGCAGCCATATCACCCTGCATCTCACAGCTGGCAGCCCACTTAAGCTAAGCAGGTGTTAGCCTGGTCAGTACCTGGATGGGAGACCTCCTGGGAAAAACTAAGGTTGCTGCTGGAAGAGGTGTTAGTGGGGCCAACAGGGGGCACTCACCCTGCAGTCTGTGTGGGTCCTAATGCCCCAGTATAGTGACGGGGACACTATACTGTAAACAGGTGCCGTCCTTCGGATGAGATGTAAAACTGAGGTCCTGACTCTCTGTGGTCATTAAAAATCCCAGGGCGTTTCTCGAAAAGAGTAGGGGTGTAACTCTGCTGTCTTGGCCAAATTTCCCATTGGCCCTTACCAATCATGGCCTCCTAATAATCCCCATCTATAAATTGGTTTAATTACTCTGCTCTCCTCCCCACTGATAGCTGATGTGTGGTGAGTGTTCTAGCGCACTATGGCTGCTGTTGCATCATCCAGGTGGATGCTGCACCTTGGTGGTGGTGGAGGGGAGTCCCCATTACCTGTAAAGTGCTTTGAGTGGAGTGTCCAGAAAAGCACTATGTAAGTGTAAGCAATCATCATTATTATTATGTATTTTGAATATGGTGAAAGTGTGGAAGAAACATGACTATAGATTAACTAAATTGAAGCTGAATGCTGGAGATGATAAAAATAATTCACCTCTGAAATAGTCAGTTATGAGTTTTCTAGATCTCAGTGAGTGTTATATTTTCTTTTGGTTGAAGTCAGTCATGGAATGTCTGAGTACAAGATTTTCCTCTGTCTTTCGCCATTACTGCCTCTCTTTTAGCTCAATGAGACCAAAAGATATACATTTTCTTGCAATCAAAGGAAGACAAGTAAAGGTTTGTTCCTTTATGGAGCCTTCTTCAGGTGTGAGAAAGACAGGGAAGTCAGCAGAGATTATAGAGGAATTGCTGAATTGGTCCTCACACTGAATACATAATTGCTGCCTTACCTGCAAATACTTATCTAACACCACGCTCATTCAAGGCCTCTCTGGACAATTCAGAGTACCTCCAGCTACCGTATTTACTGCATCTCTTGCAGAAAATGCCCAGCTATCTACAGTACATTGGGGAAACAGGAAGGAGACTTGGAGACCGCTTCAGAGAACGTTAGGGCAGTAAGGATCAAAGATTTCTCCAAGCCTATAATTTCTCATTTCACTTCTAACGGCCAATATCATACTGATCTCTCCATCTGCGTTCTCAAAGAAGGGTTTCTTAACTCCCATAACAGAAAGACACCCGAAACCAAAATTATCCTGAAACTATGTTCACACCTTCCCCCTTCTCTCAACGACAGTGTTTCCTTCTAATCCTCTCTATTCATTTACAGGTTTTGACTTCACACCTCTCTCCACCTCTCTCGACTTTGTGCCACCTGAGTGCCCACACTGCTTCCCTCCTGCTCCCTCCTCCTCTCCACTCCCGGTTTTTGTTTTCCTATGCTATATAATCTCTGCTGACTCTGTCTCTCACACCCGAAGAAAGCTCCACAGCCGAAGCGTTGTTTCCTTTCTTCTCTCTTCAGCATGGAATAAGCCTTTACTTGTTCCTTTGCAGCCTATGCATGCTGAAGTAGCTACAGTACCTACTTGAACTACTATCAGAGAAAGACCATCACTGGCCTTTATAGCCTCACCAAAACAGGCTAAGTCTCAGGACATATACAGTGTTTAAAAATATAAAATTTATATTCAAGATTTTTTAATGCTAAAATTGTACTATGGATTAGTGAGACCTAATTTAGAATATTGTATAATTTTGGTCTCCTTGTTCCAAAAAAGATATTTCTTCTCTGGAGTCAGTCCAGGAAAGAAAGAACAGATGACAGCCTAAAATAACTGGAGCTCTTCACTGTTGAACAGAGAAAGCTTACAAGGGATCTTATTAGTCTAGTGATATAAAGGGTGTGGACAAAATCAATCCTGAGGACTTCTTTAAAGGAACACAAGTAGAAGTAGAAAACTTTGCAGACATGCATTTCAGACTGAAAACAGGAGATACTCTTTTACACAAAGGTTTTGGAAGTCTGGAACAAGCAGTCCAGCCATATTGTTGAATTTGCTTCTGCAGATTCTTGGCAACATATTCTTTTTCACCATGTGACATAAAATCCTAGCATTTTGTGAGCCCTTAATTTTGCATATATATTTTGAATGGTCTTGGAAGCCATATTTAATCCTGCTGGTACTGGCAATGTGCAGATCCTGATGCTTTTCAGATAATTATGTCCTCTCTCATCCGACTAAGTCTGCAGCTGAAGTATAAAGAAATCCATAATAAAACAGTGAAATTTAGGGAGTTAGGACACACTTCTGTAGTTTGTATTGTTAGGTTTGACAAAAGCTCCACTTATGTTATGGTTCAAGGGAAAGAAGAAAGCTTTCACCTGAAAAGCAAGGTTAGCTAGTAGGATTGCAGAAAATTAGAACTTAATGAAAAAATAATATTATCCTCCATGCTAATCTCACCTTAATTTGCAGGATGATGTCCTTTCCGGATGTACAAAGTCATATGATGTAAGAAGTCAGCTGAATTAGATTCACAACAGCATTAAAACTCTGTAAAACAAGAGACAGTTCTTCTGGATGATGTGGGTGCAATGTTTATCTGGATCAGCTACTCAGTGCCTGAGATTCTGATCAGAAACTGGCATCCAATTTGCTACACTTATTTCACTTCAAAAGATACTTATGTATTTGAGTGGAACGATACAGATGCGATAAATGTTGTTGTAGTTGATAGTGAATAAGGGAGTGACATAAAGACTAATGGCAAGACTATGTGTGTAATTTTGTTCCTTCCTGGTGAAGAATTGAGTCTTGTTTATGTATATAGTGAAGTTGAGTTATTTCATTTTCATATCCATTTTTCTTTCATTCTTCTAGACTCCTGACTGCTCTGCTGCCTCTCCATGGTATCTAAAAATATAGTTCCTGATAAATAATGTACATCTTTTAGTCACTAATCCTTACGTAATGCAGCAGTTAAATAATGAGTAATGTATTTTCTATGGGTTATAAGGGATAAAGCATGTGCAATAAAATGTTGCTACTTCAACCATCCAAATCCACCTCCCCCAATCTACAAAACAACTCTTTGATTACAATTTCTGAACAGAATATTCGCTCTATCTCTGTTATCCAGAGGTGCGATTGAGAGATGCTCTTTATGGAATTTGTCCAACTGTGCTGTCTAAATTATACATTTTTGTCTGTTTTACTCTGTATATTCTGTAGTCTGTGTTTCCATGCTGAGCAATATGAAAATGCCATAGTGAATAGTGATTAAAATATCACACACACTTAAATTACTTTTATAACTCTCAAACATATACAGTAGGTTACACTTTGAATAATGGCCACAGGTTTGCAATGGATACTAAATAAATATCATAGGAATAGTACCTGGATATATTGGGGATTTCTTCTGACTTCTGAAAACATTCTGGCAACAAATTCAGTTGATCAGATGGTGACCACAAACATCCTACAAATCATAGTGAACATTTCTCATTTTTTTTAAATGTTGCCACTATCGCTGTTCAAATAACTAACACACCTGTATTCTACATGCACATATACGCACCTAATCTCTACAGTTTGCATTTTACTTTTGCTTTTTTAGTCTTTTTCTTTGATACAGTGTAGTCATATTTCTGGTGTTTCTGGTGCCTTCATGTTTTCATCTGACTTTTTCAGAAGACTTCTTGAGGGCTACTAGCGATCTTGTCTGACAGTGTCTGGGGGCAATGTCAAACTGTTTTTCAATCAATTTTGTTCAGCAGGATCCCATTTCAAGAATTAATCTCTCCAAGTTTTTTGTCTGTTTATTTTCTACGTTTCATTCTCCAGATCTATGAGGATGTACTATTACAGTGATGTACTTTGCTATTGTGTGAGTCTATTCCTGTTCACATCCTCTTTGAGTCTAAAACATATCCTGGCAAACATGTTGATGTTATGTTAAAGAATATGTGGTACATTTTAAGATATTGTGGCCATTTAAGAATTGCATTTCCTTCATGTATTTCTGTTTAACCAGGGTAATTCTCATAACTGTTAAAATAGGGCTTCATATTCAGGACTTTTATAAGCCTTCATTTTTGTGCCTGTCAAATTTGCAGTTAATTAATTACAATTAAACTAATGTTCATTAAGTAAAACATTTTCAAAACTTTTCCAGTCAAAAGTTGGAGAATTCAGGCTAATTATAAAAGAAAATATTGAATTAATTGAGCTAAGAACCATGAGGTAAAAATGAATTATTTTATTCATTCAATTGAAGATTCATTTATATTGTTGATTGCTCTTGTAGAAGAAGCATATAGAAACAGAAAAAGATTTTTACCAGAAACACAAAAATTGATGTTTTTTTTTAAGACTGTAATGTCAAGTGTCACTAAAAAGTCAAAATGGAGGTAAATGTTTTAAACATAATCCACCATCTACACTTACTGTAACTAGAAGCCAACTAACTGGATAAATATTTACTGTAATCCCCTGTTTGTAATTGTATTGTGTATTTCATTGAAGATTTCTGTTTTCTACATCTGATTTCATTGCTTCACACTAATTGTGTCACTGGGTTTCTGAATCAGTAGGAGGAAGATTTAATGGCATTAATAGCAAGCTGAGATAACACTTTGAACTACCAAACCTTAAAAATACATAATAAAAGACATAGATCTAGGTCTTCCAATAAACTGCAAATAAGAAACTAACAAATAAGAGGGACATTCTAGAATTGATTTGGGAATCTCAAATCCAACAGAGCATGAATTAATAATTATAATCCCTTACTTATAATGTATGATGATTAATATAACAAAGCTGATAAATTTAGTTTTTTTTGCCTGAGGTGCCTACTTTGCTATTATTACCCTAAAAGAAGCATTATGAGCAGGCAGCAGTGACTAGAGGGATTTTATTTTAAAAAAAAAGCAAATCCATGGCTTGGAATGTGTCTATGAATGTGATATTAATCTGAGTAGAAGTGTGTTTCTGTGATTTAATTTAAAATGGCTTGCTCTTGGATCTATGAAAATATCTGAGGCATGATTCATGCTGCTAACTGACCTAAAAAATGAATACTGCGATTAATTTATATTCATTAGTTGAGCCTATGCGAATGCATGTATTATTATTTTGACTGGTCAACACCTTTTTTTACACTGTAGCTTGCTAACACAGAGTGTAAAATGCACTTTAGATTGTGCCCAGATGAGCCAGTATAGATCCATATGCTGTAGCAAAATGTTTCTTAATTGAGCCCCTAAGCTGTATCTGCCTAGTTCATCATTCAACTAATTTCAGCCACATTTCTGGAATTCTCAAACATGACAGATTATTTTCTCTGACCTCACAACACATTCTGGTGCCTACTGTATTAATTTATCCAAACTCTTTCACATGACTGCTTATAATATTACTCTCAAAGGTTTCTTTGTGATGCTTCTGTGACGGCCTGGATACTAAAAATGTTCATTTAGAATATGGGTTCACCCCCATAAAGCAGATATAATACTGCCAGTTGCAGTCTGGACCATGTTTCCATTTTCTAACTGCATTCTCCAATATAGGGTTGTGGGGGAGACAGAGCCTATCCCAGTAAGGAACAGGCACATGGTAGGATACACCCTGGATGGGAAGCCAGTCCATCATAGGTCACAAATAGATACAAATGCACACATATTCACACAACGCCCAGTTTTCCCAGAAGCCCTATTGAGCCAAGGGCCTGAGCACTGCAAGGCACCATGCCACTGTGCTGCCCCAGCCTGGACCACGTCATAAATTATTTGTGATTGGTATTCTAAAATACATGTCTGAGCCCTGAGAGAAATAATTGGACCTGAGTTGAGCAAAGCACAGGAGGCCTAAATGTTATAACAGTTCTAATAATCAAGAAGAAACAAAGCTGAAATGTGGAAACAAAGAGTTTAGGCAGCTGTAAGGTCAGATCAAAACAGACATTAGAAAGAATACAGAAGGGGTTGAAAAAATATTGCAAAGTCAAAAGTGATACAAAACAGTTCTTCTAACATTATAATAGCAAAAGCACATTGAGAGATGAGATAAAGATATACAGTAAAGGGGAAATTGTAGATGACCAAAAAAGCCAAATATTTTAAATAATTGTTACATTAGGGCCAGAAGATATATCTGTTCCCTGTTCTTCTCAAAAGAAACAAATTGTTATTCATAAACTCGAAGCCAAGATCTTTCAGGGCTGATGTGAGAAAGAAGCAGTTGTACCCAGAGAATCCAGAATATTTGTTGTAGTTATCTCACCAACATTATCCCTTTTAGAAAAGGTTTAGAAAAGTATCCTGTTTAACTATCTTTTTAGACTTCTTTGAGCAAGCAAGAGCAGTGATGGATATAAACAGAGTTTGTTCCACGATAGTGTCTATTTAAATTTCCAGAAGGCAAATGATAAAGTTCTACATATCAGATTGTCACCAGTCCCATTGCCTGGTGAAAAGTGCACATAAAGCCTACGAGAGAGCATCATAGAATAGAAATGTCTCCCCCTCTAAAGACCCTCATTCAGAGTGTAGGACATGCTCCATTCAATAAACCAGAAATAGTTGGTTCAGGTCCGTTATTTTCATTTAGCTAGCTAAGTTTTATAACCCACAATAACCTGGGTATATTCAGCTACACTTTCATATGTAAGTGGTTATTAGGAACACAACCCCAGACTGTTGGAAACAAACTGATCTTCTTTTAAAACAGAATAAAAGATCTATTTAATTAGGATAAGAGTTTACTTACAGTAGTGGGTTGTTTCAGAAGTACAATTAATACCACAATTTCCTTGATGGTTTGAAAGATTTGGATTCAACAATTCATTTCTATGCCATAATATTCAAAAGGTAATAGGGATACACATAAATAATCTTTGTCTTTTCATTTATCAAATTTTGACAGAACTGCAGAGATAATTGTCAGACAAACAAGCATGACCTAAATAAGTACTGTAGTTTTTTGGGATGATTTTTTCAGTGCTTTCAAACTGAAGTCTGTTTTAGATTGTCCTCAACAAGAAAACCTCAATTAACCTGATATTCCATTAGAAAAATAATCATATTAAACCTTGTCTCATAGTCAAACTGCCATGTGAATAAATTACAGAGTGCACCATCTTATTTTAGAAATGAAAAAAAGATATGTAAGATGTCTTAAGATCACAAAGAAAAACACCTTCTCCCATGATGATACTCAAATGTACATCCATTCCAAACCTGACACTGATGTGGCTGTCTCTATTCTATCTAGTTGCATCCCTGACTTGGATGACTCAAAATTTCCTTCATCTTAACTGTGACAAGACTGAAGTCATGCTTATTGGCACCCCCCATCAACTTTGTAAAACCAGTCCTGTAACCCTATCTGTAGATGGTTCTGTACTTCAGCTTCAGTTTAAAATGAAAAACCTTAGGGTGATATTCGATTCTGGCTTAACATTTGACCCACATGTGCAGCATATTGTCAAAACATTTTTTTTTTACCTCAGAAATATCACTAGACTATGCCCTATGCTATCTCTAACTGTGGCTGAAAAGCTGATCAACACATTTGTGTGCTCTCAAATTGAATTGTAATGCTCTACTCGCTGGGGTATCTAAATCTACTTTGAACAAACAGCAATATGTCCAAAATTCAGCAGCCAGGATCCTGACCAGGTCTAGTGCAAGTGATCACATGACTCCTATCCTGGAGTCCTTGCACTGGCTTCCGTGTGGACTTTAAAATCCTCATGCTCACCTATAAGGCTCTGCATGGCTTGGCACCTCAATACCTGTCTGAACTATTATCGCCTTAGTCCCCACCTCGCAACCTTCGCTCTTCTAATTCTGGTCTCCTAACTGTTCCCCAAGCCCGTCTACATTGCATGGGTGACAGGGCCTTCTCCTGTTATGGCCCCAAGCTCTGGAACTCTCTGCCCAAGGATATCAGAGAGTCACCTTCTCTAAACTCCTTCAAATCCAGACTCAAAACCTTCTTCTTTAGAAGAGCCTTTACTTACAGTACCTGGTTCCATTCTTCACCCCTCTGCTTTTCCTAGTACCACCATCCACGGTCTCCTTTGTATATCGTAATTGTGTTTTATCTTGTGTATTCTTTTTATTTACTGTTCTCATTTTGTAAAGCGCTTTGAGAAGCCACCTTTAAAGGCTCTATATAAAATAAAGTTTATTATTATTATGATATGCCACAATATTCAGATCTCAGTCAAAATGAAGCTTTAAACTTGTTTACTGTGTGTGTGTGCCCACCACAAAACACTTTAAAATCTCTTCTCATCAGCAGGGGTTATAAAGTAAAGTTTGCTTAATGTAAGCATGAATGAAAGATGGTTTTAACAAGGCACTTATGTAATTATGAGCAGTAGAAGTTAACATGGAAATTTAAGTGAGCAAGGAATTTTGATGATTGCATGTAGCTAGCTTGTTTTTTCTTGTCTTCATACTGAAAAAAACATCATGTGAATCAAAGTATGCATTGCAATTTAATGTGCACTTAGCAGGTCTGAACTGTTTAACATAATCCTGTAAAAATGCATCTTTGGAAAGAGAAAAATTTAATCCAGCTCTTAATTTAATCAAATACAACACAATAAAATAAAGAACTTATGCACACCTACAGTACACTATTCAGTGGTAAAAAAATGTAAGGTACAAGTCTTGTAGGCAAGCAGAATAAAAACAAACATCACATTCAGCCACCTAGAGAAATCATATATTTGTTGACCCAGTTACTACATGTTTAGTCTTTGGCTTTAATGCTCAGGTGTTTACTCAATGATTTAACCATCTCATACTTGATCTTAACCTGACCTGAAATGCATCACCATTGGGTTCAGCATGGCTATAATGGGATACATTTTACTTCTGATATTAAAAATGGATGAGTTTCAGCACTGGAAAAATGGCTTGGGCTATATAAGTGCTCTCCCAGGCTGAGTTTTGCTTTTTGGTTCTACTGCATCAGACAGTCCTCTTCTGTAGTGCACAATAGGTGTTTGCTAAAAGCGGGAAAAAATGTCTGTTAAATCTTTTTTGTTGTAAATAATATATGAAATAGCTCAGTTGAATTGTTTATATAAACGTGTTGCATAATTATATAGGTCATGCTGGCAAAAAATAAAGAAAAAAACAAAGCTAAACTTGAAACGGATCCTTCCACTTTAAAAAATTGTAGAACTCAAATATTTCACCTTAAATATTTGGATTACGAGGAAAAAAATAGTGAACATATATATCCACTTGAAAGTTAATGAAGAGCTGAAATTGGTCAGGGTAAAAGTGAAAGTACTACAATGCATGTGTCAACTGTATACTGTAAGACAAGTTGCTGATTAAAAATTGAAATACTGTTAAACTATTGTACTTTAAATCATACTACCAGTGATTCACAATTTCTCTTAAATATGCAAGAACATATTTCCAAATGGTGAAAAAAGGTATTATTGACTTCATCAGTAAAATGGGATGTGGAATTTTCTAGCTTTCTTATGGTTCAGTGTTTTAATAGGCTGAATCAATATATTTGCAGCATTATTTTATTCCAACTGAATCTACATCTTGACTACAGCTCAAGAAGATTTTTCTTGTGGGGATCAGACAAGCAATAATTATCCCTCCATCTTTTTTTTTTAAATGCTTTATCCAATACAGGGTTGCAGGGGAGCTGGAGCCTAAGCAATAATTATGATATCAAAAATATATTTAAATAGATCTTTGAGCAGAAAGTGCTTCTGATTTTTTTTGACAGAAAAATTAATATACTCTTGCTTGACATTGTGCTTTCTAGCCGAGTTCCAGTTTTTATGTTTTTCTTTTATGGCTGCAGTATAGTATTGTACTGCAATGCTTTATTTATATAGATATTTTTCTTGTTCAGCTGTAAACTACATTCTGAGATGGAGATGAAGCTGGTACTCTACAAGAATAAATTAATGCAATGTAAAAAAGCATTATGGTGCAATATGTACTGTAATATGGCATTATTCATTATTTATTGTTCAGGTTTTGCAATGGCCTTAGTTTGTACCAATTTGAAGATTTTATATTAGCAATAAAGCATTCGTAATAGCATGAAATAAAACACATTGTTGCAGTTAAATAGGTTTCTGTAAACGTTAGTGCACCTCGGCAGTGAGCTCTAAGTTCTGTTGATAACACACACAGTACTACTTTTAATAACACCAACCTTCCAAAGGAAACAAAAAAAACATCTATTTTGCAGGGAGACAATATAAGAGCCTAAGCTTTGTCATTTACCTGTGCAGAATGGAAAAATAAGTCATTCCACACCAGTAAAATAAAATACTCTTGTTTTACAGTTTCTGTTAAAGAAGATGCAATGCGTCTGTTGCAAGCAGCTTCACGATTAGTTACCAGCTTCAGGTACTAATCTCACAGCACTGTGTACTGATCCTGCAAATAGGAGTGATGATAAGAATGCTGCCTGGGGACAACTACATGGCGTGACACTATACCTCATTAGTTTCTTCACATGCAAGTCCTGGTGGAACTAAACTTTCCATAAATCTTGTTTTGTCTTTCTAGGTGGGCATCTCTATGCTAATATATATTATCCTTATAATATTGCAACAGAATGACGAATGTGGTAATGAGCAAAGTACAGGCCAATTCTAAACTCTAGCAATGGCTTTCTTGTGTCTGCAAGAGTACAGTCACTGAAAGCCTGTAGTTACTCCCCACTCACTGAACACCCTAGGTTACTCATGCTTTTAGCTAGTTACAACAACAACTTGAGCACAGAAAGAACGTATCTTATTCCATTCATGTATTAGAATATTTTCCAAATTGCTTTGTAGTCTTTTCACCCAAACAATGTGGCATTATTGATTATGTATTTATATTCTAAAATATCACATTCTACCTGGACTTTTATATTATGTACAAAACATCCATTGCCATTATGTGATTCAATAAAAGTATTGGATGAAAACATGTACAACTTTCAGCATATTCTAAAAATCACCTGTGAATGAATTCCGAAAAAATATTTTTCTAGAAAAATAAACACATTCATTCTTTTTTTTTGCAGCCATTGGATTATAGTTATACTGTATGTCAACTGAAAAATGTGCAACCCTTTCATTTTTTGTACGTATAAGTATGTAAGGGGCTCCATCATTTTAGATATTATTTTGTATTCAGGATTTCTAATGGTCCACATACAGTATTTTAATTTGACAACCATCTGTCTTATATATCGTTCTTAATGACCTTTTAAACAAGTGCAATGCGAGATCATGCTGTGTCCAGGGCATGAGACTTATTATGAAAACCTTAACAACAAAAAGAGGCCCTGGATTCTAAATTTACAGCAACATGTTGTTATGGATTCACTGACTTAATCGATTACAACCCCATTATAAGAACAGAATTAGTACTGCAGGGAAAATAACTTCAGAAAATAATGAACACATTGAAAGACCAGAGCTGGGTGCTTGGTCGTTTATCTTAAACCTCGGATGAATTGAAGTCAGTGAGCAATGTAATCCTATAAATACTCAGCATTCATTGTTTCTGAGCTGTAGGTCCCATGAGATCAAGGGGAACAGAGCAAGAATATGCTGAAAAGGATTTTTGTATACACTTGCACTGAAATATCAATTTTCAAAACTTTATTTTTGTACTGCAGGCCATCCCATAAACCCGTATTGATCTATTCAGGCAGAATTCTACCACAGACACACACTTGAAGAACTCAAGTTATTGTAACCATAATAGTTGTTATATAAATCCACAGCTCAGTTCAGATTAAACTTTATATAATAATCAGCCCCTACTTTAGAATCTCAAATGAAGATGGCTGCTGTTCATACAGTATGTGCAGAATTAGTGACATACGTCGGCTTTTACAAATATTTTACCTGGTATTATTGTTGGTCCTGTTATTCTTTATTCAAAGGTAATTAAATGTATTTTATTAAATCAATGAGTTAAAGCTGAAGGGTCTGTCTTTTTAAGAAGAATCAAGACCCATAATTTCATTTTAATTGAATCCATTTTAATAATTTAACTTCACCCAATTTACATAAAGAAATGCTGGTTGGGTTGATAAGAGGCTGTTCTCTGCTAATGCCAAGTCTCCTGGGGTATCTATCATTCTTATTCAGCACACTTGCAGTGGACACAAAAAGGGGAACTTTCATACTGTTTCTTGTGTAGTGTAAGCAGTTGGACCCTGCCTTTGAACTGGGGAGTGAAATCATTGAACCAGACTCAGTTGCATGTCACATTTGATAGTATTGACCACTATCTTGAACTTTGTAATGACTTGATGCAGAATTTCACCAGATGTCCCTAAAATTAGTTTGTAGTATTGTTTAATGTTTTCAGACAGTGTGGGCGGACAGAAACGCCACCGAGAGCGACAAGAGGAAAGGAGAGAGGCTTGCGGTGCATGTTAACAACAGATGGTGTAATCCTGGACATACAGTACTCATGTTAAGGAGCGCTTCTGCAGCCCGGACATTTAAATGATTGCTATCGGACTGCGTCCATACTATCTGCCACGGGAGTTTAGATGCACCATCTTTGTTGTTGTTGTTTACATTCCGCCTACGGCAAATGCGGAGGCAGTGTGTGATGCCATACGCACTGTCACAGCCAGGCTACAAACACAACACCTAGTGCTTTCATGGCTATTTCAGGGGACTTATTCACCTTTCTATTTCCACCACTCTGCCTACTTTCCAGCAGTTTATTAAATGCCCACCCAGAGAAAATAAAACACTGGACTTACTATATGCTAATGATAAGGATGCATATAGCTCCACTGCCCTTCCCCCCCTTGGCAGATCAGATCACAACCTTGTCCTGCTTACACCACTATACAGGCCTATTGTCCAGCGCCAACCTGTGACCATGAGCACTGTGAGGAGATGGTCTCAGGAGGCTATGGAGGATCTACAGTATGTGGTGCTCTGGATGTTACTGACTGGGATGTGCTGTGCGAGCTGCATGGAGACGACATAGACAACATGGTGGACTGTGTTATAGATTAACATTAACATTAACTTCTGTGTGGACAACACCTTTCCCCCCAAAGAACTGCACTGCTTTTCCAACAACAAACCCTGGATCACCAGCGATCTGAAGGCTCTTCTGAATGACGAGAAGAAAGGCTTTAGGAGGGGGGACAGGGAGGAGGTTAAGCGTGTATAAAGGGAACTAAAGCGGAACTACACCAGCAGCCATATCACCCTGCAACTCACAACTAGCAACCCACTAAAGCTAAGCAGGTGTGAGCCTGGTCAGTACCTGGATGGGAGACCTCCTGGGAAAAACTAAGGTTGCTGCTGGAAGAGGTGTTAGTGGGGCCAGCAGGGGGTGCTCACCCTGCGGTCCATATTGGTCCTAATCCCCCAGTATAGTGACGGGGACACTATACTGTAAACAGGCGCCGTCCTTCGGAAGAGATGTAAAACTGAGGTCCTGACTCTCTGTGGTCATTAAAAATCCCAGGGTGTTTCTCGAAAAGAGTAGGGGTGTCACCTTGGCGTCCTGGCCAAATTTCCCACTGGCCCTTACCAATCATGGCCTCCTAATAATCCCCATCTATGAATTGGCTTCATTACTCTGCTCTCCTCCCCACTGATAGCTGAGGTGGAGTGAGTGTTCTGGCGCACTATGGCTGCTGTTGCATCATCCAGGTGGATGCTGCACATTGGTGGTGGTGGAGGGGAGTCCCCATTACCTGTAAAGCGCTTTGAGTGGAGTGTCCAGAAAAGCGCTATATAAGTGTAAGCAATTATTATTATTATTATAAGTTAAGGAAGTGTAAGGACTTCTACAGGAGGAAGGTAGAGAACAAGATGCAAAGAATAAGGTGAGGAACATATGGAGCAGTATGAGAAAGATCACTGGCTTCAAACAGCCACACGCTCCCTAAGCCCTCGCAGCTGCGACTGCACTACACCTCCTCCATCCCCCCCACAACCACGGCCGTCTACAGCTACAGCCCCTAACAGCTACTCACTCCCCCACTCTCCAACACCTTCCCCATTAGCACCAGCAGTGCTGACAGTGCTATCAGCACCATCCCCCAGGCTAAGCTGACCATCATGGCCGACTAGGTGAAGAGGGAGTGATAGAGGCTTCACCAGGGTAAGGCCACAGGACCAGGTGATGTCTGTCCCAGAGTTTTGAGGGCTCGTGCTGATCAGCTGAGCGGAGTGCTCCAGTGCCTGTTCAACCTGACCCTGTGGTTGGAGAGAGTCCCTATTGTCTGGAAAACATCATGCCTGGTCCCGGTACCAAAGAAAGGGTGCCCCACCATCCTCAATGACTATAAACTGGTAGTACTGACTTCTCATGTCAGGAAGACACTGGAGAGGCTCATCTTGGCCCACCCTGGTTAGTTCATCGCTAGACACCCCACAGTTTGTCTACAGGCCCAATGTTGGTGTGGAAGATGCAATCATCTACATGCTGCAAAGGGCCTACTCCTACCTGGACATGGCTGGTAGCACTGTGAGGATTATGTTTTTCGACTTCTCCAGTGCTTTCAACACTATCTAGCCCTTATTGCTAGCAAGGAAGCTGGAGGAGATGCAAGTGGGTACCTCCATGATCTCATGGATCACCGACTATCTGATGGGCAGACCACCATTTGTGAGACTGCAGAACTGTGTGTCAGAACAGGTAGTAAGTAACACAGGGGCTCCTCAGGGGACAGTTCTTTCTCCGTTCCTCTTCACCCTCTATACTTTGGACTTTAAGTACAACTTGAAGTCATGCCACCTGCAGAAGTTTTCAGATGACTCTGCAATTGTGGGATGTACTGAGGGTGAGCAGGAGGAAGAGTACAGAGGACTGATTAACAGCTTTGTGGAGTGGTGTGGGGAGAACGATCTACAATTGAAAGTGGCAAAGACGAAGGAGTTGGTGATAGACTTCAGGAGGAAGAGGGTCCAACCTTCTCCTGTCTGCATCCATGGGAGTTTGACTTATACAAATACCTGGGCATTCACATCGATGATAGACTGGAATGGACTAAGAACACTGAGGCCATCTACATGAAAGGCCAGAGCCGACTTCTTTAGGAGCCTCAGGTCCTTCAATGTGTGTAGTAAGATGCTTCATATGTTCTATCAATAGTTGTAGCAAGTGCCATTTTTTATGTGGTAGAATGCTGGGGCTCTGGGATTTGAGCAGGGAATGCTAACAGGCTGAACGAGCTCATCAAAAGAGCAAGTTCGGTCATTGGTCTGATCTGGACCCCTAGGAGGTAGCGGCTGAGAGGAGAATGGTGTCCAAAATAATGGACAGCATCTCCTATTCCCTCTATTACATGCATTTGAGAATAAAGAGCACGTTCGACAATAGGCTGATCCAACCAAGGTGCGACAGGGAGATCTACAGAAGGTCATTCTTGCCTTCTGCCATAAGACTCTATGACGCATCCACTGTATGTGGATTAGTGTCTGGCTAATAAAACTGAAACTAAGAAGTGAACTCTAATGCAGGAGCTGAAAAATAATCCTGCAAAAGATCTTTTCCGCAATTCCAAAAACTAAGTCAAAAGGGGAAGCCAGTAATCCTAAATCGAGAAAGCGTGATTGCCGAGTCAAAGCCGTTACCCGGAAACCGTAGCTCAAAGGAGAAAGCCAGAAGTCCGAAACCAGGGAGAGTACTTTCCAAAGCCAAGCCATAATCCAAAAGCCGTAGTTCAAATGGAGAAAAGCAGTTCCAAACTGAAAAGTTGTAAAGAAGAAAAAGGCGTAAAGCAGCAATGAAGCTCGCACAGAAAACCAATACTGAGCAAGGAGGTTAGGGAAGACTATGCTTAAGTACATAATGAGATGGTGGTGAATAAGTGATCCTATAGGTTGCTTAATTCAACATGTTATATGCCTTCTCCTGCTGACCAAACTCTGTTGCCGGGAAGTGGGGATCGTAACACTGCTTCACTGGGCAGGGGCAACATTGACCTGTTTTTTGGGCTAAACATGAATTCTCTGTTTACAGCTGGTTTTCCTGTTTACAACTGATTTTTGTGCAATATATGCTAAGGATTTGTGCAATATACAGTATTTATAATGTGCAATACATCTTTTGTGTACTGTACATTCTGGTTTGTCTTGTATCTTCTGTACTGGGAGCAATTCTGTATACTCCATTTTTTTACTTTTGCTGTACTTCTCATTGAATGTACTTACTGTATTGTATTGTGTATTATTGTATCATTTCATTACATTGTGTTGTGTTGACTGTGCCAGACTGCTGTTGCACTGCAACTTCCCTCACGGGATTAATAAAGTATCCATCTATCTAATGTGTAGGTTGCTCTATTGTATTTCGCTATAATAAGTGTTTTAAGTGTATGTCTGGGTTTGAATATGCTCAATCTTCTTTTTTTAGTCTTTCCCATGATGCATGTGCTGTCTGTGAAGCTTAAAAAGCCAAAGTCCAACAATTAGTCATTCCTGTGCATAACTCAATTGTCTGGCTGTTCATTGTGCAATTCTGAGATTTTTATCTTTCCAAAAAGTCCCTGCTTGTTAATAAGAGGAAAGGGAATGTCTGCAGCTTCCAAAGCTATTCAAAATATCTCACAGGAGCTCTCTTATGGATCCTTTCTTATCCTCATTAAATTGCCAGCCTAAAGGCAGTATTATCTATTGAGATAGGGTGAGTTTCCACTGTTAAGATCTCAACAATCTTTATTTTATGCTGTTCTACTCTATCACTTCACTAAAGATCTGTAGTGTATTTAGAAATACAAACCTCCATACTTAAAAAAATATATTGGGTCACACATTGCAAAATTTAAATCTACCATTAAGCAGTCTTATCCATCCACTTCCAGTGGGGAAAAAGAGAGGTTATGTCAGGCAATGTGATCTTCAAGTTTAATGCATCTCAAGTGACTGTCACAGTTTTGCCTTTAAGTATTCTTGCCTTATAAATCAGTACATTGTGAACCACCCCCCTAGGCAAAGCAAGAGTCTGTAGCCTATCACTGAGGGGAACTGTATGCTTCCAATGCTGGTAGCTAGAGCTCCTGTGGAACACAAGGGGAATCATTTGGCTGCATGAAAACTAAAAACTGCAGATAAATGGAATGTAATAAACTACAGAGGATCTCCTTTTATTACAAATTAGGTGAAGAAAAGACTGAATGTAGCCATTCAAATGTATTGTGCTGAATACACGCTAATTAGAATTCTATGTTTGAATGCAAAGACAATAGAGATGACTTTGATTCTGAGAAGAAAAGAGGAACAGGCCTACAGTTACAGTACATTTGCTAAAATTGAGGGATGTATTCACACTGTTTTGTAGAATACCACGGCTCACATTTCAAATTGAAAAATGTATTTGGAATGCTGCAAATGTGACTGTTGTGTAAGGAAAATCAGAACCTTGAATGTATTTGTCTTGAATAAGCAAAAACTATTTTTTTTTGTAAAAGGCTAGATTGCTAGTTTAGTTTCAGATTCAGCTCCAATTGCACTTTGGAGAAATAAGGCAGAGTGCCATATGTGTCTGAGTCTCATGTCATAAGTATTCTGGAATGTGGAACAAGGCTGTGGTTTGAGACAAAATATAATTTATTAACAATGAGTATTTGTTCAAATGAAGATCCATGTTTCACGTCAGCACCACTAGCAGAAAGCTGTTCCAATGTGGTCAATGTCTTTGAGTGTAGCATAGATTGCACTGAAATAAAAGTTCTTCCAATTATGTCCTGGGACTTTTTCAATCATTAAATTATATTGATTTTTACTTTGATTTGCCAACATAGCAGATTACATGCTCAGAAGACCAAAATGAAGGCTGCAAATGAGAAGAAGTCATTCATCCAGTCTGGCTCATCTGGCCACACTACAGTAGATCTCATCCACTCATTTTTAAAGACTTCCTGGGTACCTGCTTCAAAAATGTTACTCAATAGCTTATTCCAGACACTTTATTGTTATTAATTTGTCTGATGCCTTTATCCAAAATGACTTCAATTTGTGTCCATTTTCTACAGCTAGGCATTGACCTGGAGCAATTTGAGTGAAGAACCTTGCTCAAGAAGAGTAAAACAGCAGTGCCACATCCTGTTGTATGAATGATTTTTGCCCAAGTTCCCACCCTTGTTATCCAGTTCAGATTTCACTCTCGATCTTGAGGAGGTACATAGAGTTGACTCTGTGGATTTTGAAAACTTGAGTCAAGCCCCCTTCATACTTTTCCCCATTCAAGACTAAAGAGATTCAGTTACTGGGCCGATTACAAAGCAGCAGGGTCTTTCATTTTGATATGATGACCACAATTTTGTGCAGTTTTTGTATTTTATAGAGCCAAGTTAAATTGTGCACGCTAGAAATGCAATTGTACTATTGTAGTTTTATGCCCACAGTTAAAATTTCAACCTTCTGCATAAGTGTTTACATTGAGCCATGGTGTAATGCATTGTAATGTAACCAGACTGTGAACCTTGTTCTGAAACATTGGCCTCATTTTTGCAGTAAAGAATCATAATACAATTTTGGTGCTGCAGATTAACAATTCAGCTCCCACACCTTTTTTATTCTGTAGTTATTTAAATTTGTGTGTTAGACTGAAAGTATGGCAGCACTCATTTGAGATTTAAAAAATACTATGTCCATGTAGGTCATACAAAATTCCATGCTGCACAGACAGATATTTTTGTATTCCATTAAACGGCTTTAGAAATGCATAATTTGCTCATTTCAACTCCATGAAGATTAAATTGAAAGCTTTTGGTTATTGTTGTTGAACAACTGAAGGTCCAATGGATATATAAACTGTTGGAGGAACGGAAAGTGCCTGGTGCACAACAGCATTGCAGCAAGCCTATTATAATTTGATTATATTCTTAGAATATTCAAGATTACCAATTTCACAATGTGTAGCCATTCCGTATTTCTAAGATTTCGAAAGCAGCAATAGAAAAAGCCAGGTGAAATCGAATTTCTGAGAATGTGACGTTCAACATCAAAAAACGTTCATAATTTACAGCTTACACTTTGCCAGAAGTGATATTAGAAAAGTGCTGTTTGAGCACTTTGACAGCACTGTAATAATCTGTGATGTGATTATTTAACAATTATGATTTCATGAATTAATGAATAATATAAATTTGAACATTAAAAAGAAGGAAGCATCATATAGGGGGTCATGGTGGGACAGTGGTTAGCATTGCTGCCTTGCAGTGCTGGGGCCCTAGATTGGAGTGCTGTCTGTGTGGAGTTTGTATGTTCTTCACATGTTCATGCACGTTTTCTCTCACTGATCAAAACCATGCTGGCATGTTTTTGGCTTCTGGGAAAACTGGCCCAGGTGTGAGTGTGTGCATGTTTGTGTCAGTGTGTACCCTGTGGTAGACTAGCATCCCATCCAGGGTGTGCCCTGCCTTGTTCTATTGCTTGCCAGGACACCAGCTCCCCCACGACCATGAATTGAAAGACGTGCTCAGAAAATGAATGGATGGATAAGATGATATAAGATCTGTGACCCAAAATTACATTGATACAGAATGAAATATTTCAATTGTTTCCTTATACACTATGGCACTTAAACAGGCTGTCTTTTGGGGGCGGGTCCCGAAAAAGAGCCCAGAAATTGGTTTTCAAAGAAATGAGCTCCTTATTAAGTTTTTCAGCATTCTTTATTCAGTCATATTTAAATGATTAATCTTTCTATTGGAGCAAAATTGTCTGTTTCAGAAAGCAATCAGTAAGGCTGATGGAACTGATAGTAAAGCACCTGCGTTTATTATCTGGGAATGCCCGTGACAGCAGTGCTTTACAATCAGAGAGTACTGATTGCTTTTATTGAACTGAAAGAAAAGACTAGGTATAATTAACAATTTTTATGAAGAAATATACCAACATATGTTCAGCGAAATCTCCATAACATCAGCGGCTGTAATCAAATATAAACAGCGCTGAATGTTTTTTTAGATGCTCCAGTTGTTGAAATCCATTGGAATAAATTGGCCATTATGGCTTTCTTTTCATTGCTATACCTGAATGAACATTTGGCACAGCTTTGTTTGTCCGACATACAGAGAAAAAAAATTGTCAGAAGACATATCAGTTATTGTTACCTTTGTCTATGTCTGCCTCCTGCAATTCAACAAGCAAAAAATGAACTATTTGGTGACTAGAAAATAATAATACAAATAGAAAACAAATGCTTTCTAGAAAATCATATGCTTTGTAATTCATATGATTCTGTTTTTCTAATCATATGGTGTCATGACTACTAAAAAATTAATCATCCAAATAATTACACTTAGGAAGATGTTCTCTGATGAGATACTTAGCAGTTTTTATTGTATGTTCCCAGTTATTGCTTTACAAATCAGTCCTGCTTTTCATTCACTTTTCTTCAGCATTGCCATTATGTATTTTTAAAAAATATTTTAATTTATGTTCTTGAAACTCATTCAGCGGTACAATTGTTGAAATACTCATTCAGCTGTACAATTATTGAAATACTCATTCAGCTGTAGAATACTGGACCATTAATTCACTTAAAGATACTACGTATTACCATTGTACTTAGGGGTTCCATAATAGCTTCAATATTAAAAAGATTATATTCTAGTGCATCTGAACTACCTAAACATTAGCAAGTGTTGATGTTATTCAAAGATCTCTTTACAGGTGTACAGCTCCGTTCCTTTAAAAGGATTTAACTTAAATGCAGTACCTTTTTATACAATGAGTTAAATTGTATATACTAAAGAGTAGTGAAATTAATTTACCATTTGAAATTAAATATCTGGCACAATGTAATGTGACTAATTTTCTTAAAGCTTAAAAACTGAGTCTGTGTTGCTTACTAAATCCTCTCTAGGGAAACTGCTAATAAACATTCCAAATTTGGAATAAGCTAATAAGCAAACAATAATAACTGATTCCTCTGTTTTGATATCTATAGTTTTCTGATAAGAGGAATATTTTTGGATATTTTCTGCTAGTAGAAAATTATAATGTTTTGTGTTAAATTATTAGGATGCAAATTGCTGTGGTATTTCTCATGAGGAGAATGACTCTTACACATAAAGTGTTAATTTTAAAAATGGGAACTATGGGCTTACTGTATGGAGTATGAAGCAGTGCAATCAATTGTACCTTCCTTTGCACATGACACGATGATGTGCTGTTTCACAGCAACATTTCTAGACCTCTTTTAATAATAAATACCTTCAGTAAGTGACAGGCATGCGACTTCACTTTTTCAGGAATATCATGAGGTAAAAACAAATTTCACGCCATGATGTGTTCTTGATTGCACATGCAATGAAGATCAAGACTGCAGAGAGAAGGAAAACAATTGTGATTTCCGTGGTAAATGAAGCACTTCACCAAAAATTTCCTCCTGCTTCCTCTTGTCTTCACTTGCAGACGGCGGCTCAAATCAATGGGCGAGTTTAGTTTTCATGTAATGCACGATGATTTTGTTTCTGGTCTCATCAGCCTCCTCTTCCTGTGAGTTATAAAGGTTACACTTATCTGCATTCATTCCTTTTATGACTGCTTCATTGATTCCAAGAGCCCAGCGACTGCAGAAGCGACTTTCATAACCTTGCAGTGACAGGGGGAGTTATCTTACCTTTCACTCACACTTCTTACACAATCTGCTCTCCATTCTTCAAAAAACAACACATCTTGTAACCCTCTGAGACCACACTAACTGAGCATGTGTGAGCATCCAAATATAAAACCAGTACTTATTAAAATAGGAGAATTTAAGGCCTGATGTTAACACTTTAACCATATCTACAGCTCTGTTAAAACATGGAGTAATGAAAATACATTTTGTTTTGGGAAAATGTACATGACTTTCTGTCAGCTGACTTGGTGGTTTGTAAAAGGCTTAAAATACAGTAATTTTCAGTGGTGCCTAAAACTCTGAATTACATGGAAGACCATTAAATCAAATATTTGTTTTTGTTCAAAGTAAATAATTATTTCGATTCTGTTCAATTATAATCTTGCTTTTATTTTTTATGGTTCAACACCACACCCTTCCACCACTGGCACTTTTAAATTCTTTCACAAAGGACACATGCATCACTCTGTGTACTGTGTCATTCATGTAATTTTCTACTTGTCATTACCATATGTAGTTCAAAGTAGCTGAAATACCTGTTTGGAAACTAGGAACTGAAAATAATCAATGTAAATCATTCTTTTTACCACAATCCCGACTTTGGTCACTTGTTCTTTTGATAGCTAATCCTTCATTAGGTAAATATTCAAAGTTGCAGCATCCAAAAATCAACATACAGTAAGTAATATTATATTATTTAATTGAATATCACAAAAACAATTTAGGTCATCTTGGAAAGACACTTCATTTATAATAACTACAGAAGTCTTGAATGGGATCTATTAGTATAGATTTTTCCAAAGGGCAGACTGGACACTAGCCTAGACATTTTTTATTCTGTTGGATCTATATAGCCTTTTTGCCTCTTCCAATGTGTAGCCTATTTATTCAAATGGTATACAATATATGCTAAATATAAGGATCATGGCATGCCACAACATTATCCTCCCTTTTTATGGATTAAATGGTTTCTGACCAGATTTCAGTTTTCTGTCTGAAAAAGCCACCAAACATCTTTCTCTCTACTTCAGTCTATAAAAAAACCCATGGATTCACACAGCTATCTCCTGTACAGCTCATTTCACCCCAAACACACTAAAAAACTCTCTCCCTTTTTCACAGTCACTTTGGCTACGACGACTCTGCAGTGATGACATGGATTTCCAGAACCAAGCACTCAAAATGCCCTCTTTATTCATCAACCCCACCCATGTTATTGACAAGGCCCTCATCCGAGCCAAAAATAGCCCCCAGACCATCAACTCGATCAGGAACCCCCGGCCTAATAATTGCATTACTTTGGTGCTTCCCTTCCATCCCAACACACTTTCTATTCCCAGGACCATTAACGACAACTTTTCCATCCTACAGGCTGATCCCTCCACTGGGGCCCTCTTTTCTGACCGTTCCATCATTTCATATCACCGACCACCTAATCTGTGTAACCTTCTTGTTCACAGCTCCCTTGACAACAATCGTCAACAATCGTCCAAACCAGGCACTTTCCTCTGCAACAGAGCTCGCTGCATCACCTGCAAGTACATATCTAACACCACACTCATTCAAGGCCCCTCAGGACAATTCCAGATTACACAGGCAACCTCATACCAACATTTTCTAATCCTTGCAAATTAAGATATTGCCTTGCAGACGTGCATACACAACACTAAAGTCTGTGTTAAATCAAAATACCAAGTCACTTGCCAATCAAAACCAGTGCTTACATATTTGTTTGTTTCCACTTTGCAGAAAGTAGAAGACTCTTGTAAATTAAAGGCCAACATCAGGTAATACATTTTAATTTGCAGATACTATAGGTTGACGTTTTTATTGATTAGGGTTTTAGTTTGCACCTTTAGAAGTGTACAGTGTGATTTCTTATTTGTATTTTGATCACTGTACTAATATTACTGTAACAGCACACTTTTAAAAAATCTTTTTAGTGCTAGTAATTATACAATGCATCAAATTGTAGTTACAACCAAGCCATAAAACAATGGATATTTCACAGTCTTTTTTAATTTAATACTTTAGTTAACCAGATACATTAAATGAATTCATATTTGCAACAACTTAAAACACATTTATGTAGCAAGGTATAACAGCTGCATTACAAATTTTGGGCCTCTAATGCTTCTATATGAAGTCCTGAACCCTAACTACTTCTCTTTGCTGCTGATGACCTATAAACCTCGCTTCATGGAAAATCTGTTGGTATTAACTGAAGTTTAGTCAATTCAAGCCAATTCAGTAAAGTGTGTGAATACAGTAACTAACGCTGAGACCAGGAAATTCAGGAATCCAGGAATGATGGAATTTGCATTTTAATTTCAACCACTTCACTGACTCACAGTCATCTACAAAATCAACCTAGTTATGTCTGTAATACTCCTCTGCAAATGCCAACATGAGGAGTTGCACACAATTCTGTGGTCAGATTACTACAATTCCAGGTATTAAAGATACTGCTGCTTTGTAATATTACTCATGCCCAGTTACAGCACTTAAGCCTGTCAGCAGGCAGCTTGCATCTTGTTCTGCAGTTACTGCATTTACCAGAGAGGTGAACCTTGGTAATCCTTAAGTATCAATTTGTTTGTGTGTGTGTTTTTTTTTCTTCAGTTTACATCAGCAAATGACACCATCAAATCAGATGACTAGACACCAAGAACACACTCCTACAAGCTAACAGGTTTAACACTTTAAAAGAATACAGCAGATATCTAATTCAGTGAGGGATTCTTTCCCTGCTTAACAGCTATTAAAATGAATATATAAATATCTATTAAAAACACACTCACTTTTAGAGCCTCTAAAACCATATCAGATTTATTATGTGTGCCAACATTTTTAGATTTATGGTGATGTAATCTTTATTTCTGTATTTCCAGAGATGAATCAGTATAACCCAGCCTTCCTTGCCTCCCCTCCTCCATATAAAACTATAAATGGGATCTAAATCTTTGGAAAATTCTAGTCCCACATTTTCAGTGTCTTCCTCTTTCCTGACGTTGATGGAAACAAAGTAACATACTGTATGACTCAAACCCAGTTTAAGATCTGAATGATCTGAATTCTTTGCATAACCAGTGCAAGACACTGTTGTTTAGTGTATTATAAAACATGATTACTGTTGTGATAGATAAGTACCATTTAATTCTGGATGTTCTAAAGAATGTCTCTCACACTAGGAATTCTTGGTTTTATTGCACTGAAGATTAAATATGTAGAGTGGCTGTTAATTTTCACTATTCATGCTGTAATATTTGTCTAGATAAGCAATTTAAAGTAAATAATAATTAGTTTTTATTTGTAAAATTAAATAATTCTTCCAATTATTCATTCTTAGGTTCATTTTGTCTCCTTGCAATAATTAGTATCTTACCATATTTGGAGGAATTCATGATAAACAATGGTAAGGTTTAAAATATCTTAATTATACAGTAGGTTCAGATTACAGTAGACTGCTACAGAGATGCATCGATGAATATTCAGACCTTACTTATGAAATATTCGTAGTTAACGGGCATTCATTAATGATGTGCCCTTTGCACGGATCTGTAGTTATTATGTTTTACGGCATTCGTTTTATAGAGAAAGGAATCATCAGTAACAAAAAAATGTCAGCTTCCGTTGACTTCAGTGGTGGGTTATTAATGCAGATTACACCATCTTGTTGTATTAATTCATCACTCTCGAACACAGTTCTAAATAAATTCTTCTTCTTTTTTTAAAATGGAATACAATTACCTCTAAGAATAATTATATAAGAACCATCTATATTTAACTGGACATGCAGTAAACTATACTCCTGATAGTACACAGTAGCCATAGTATTGAGTTGTGGCATCCATAGGGGTAGCAATAACATCAACAGTAAAAGTAAAAGTCTGTACTTTTACAGTGGTTTAGACCATCAGGTCATCTGAGTTTCTATAGTGTTGAGCAGAGATTACAACCCTTTGTAAGAAGGAATTGTTTTCTTTCCTAACATATAATATAACTTGATCCCTAATGTTTTAAAAATATTATTTTATTATCTGAAGTAAAAGCTGAAAGCCCATTGCTTTCTGGGATATGCTCTGGCTTCCCCACAATCCAGTGTTGAACGAAGTGAATAGAAAATCTATAGCTGGATTGTTGGACGTATGAATGTGTCTTGAGCAGTGTGTAGGAACCTAACCTAAGATAAAAGGAGCTCCCTAGCTGATTGGTCAGTGGGAGAAGACTTAAGCAGAGGATATTATTGGTTGTGCTGTAGGCAGCCACTAGGAGTTAGAGGTAACGGATTTTGACAATCTTGGCAGTTCTTTTTAACTGTTATTGCCTGACTTGTTAATTTAGGGCAAAGAGCCAAGGCAGCCTTCTTTTGACTTTAATGTTAGATATTTTATTTTTTACCTGTGTTTATACAGTAATTCATAACCGTTATTATAAAGTATAGTAAATAGCTCTCACAGGTATTGCCAGTAAGAGAACATTTCAGCAATTAAGCTACATCATGTAGACAGATGTAATACAATGTGAAGTACAATAGTACAATAATGTTACAGTACAGTACTATATAGCCTCCACAAAATTAAGTTTGGGTCAATCCAAAATAAAACCTACAAATATTGTCTATGATTCTGTTTTTTCTTAATCTAGTACAGTAAATGCCATTGGCTGCCACAGGCCAGTCATTTATGCCAATTTTAATCTTCATTAAAAATTCATGGTAGCTAATGGATGTTCTCTTGCCTAACTGTAAGAGAATGCATAAATGTGACCCTAAAACAGATAAGCATCAGGAAGTTGCAGCCTTGCACATTAACGTTAAATCAATAGCTTTAAAGTGATTTCATTATTTACTGGCCATAGTGAAATAATGGCTAAATTCTCTGGAAAATATTTCATTCTTTCTAGTTCTCTGTTTGCCTCACTGACTATTTATCTAACAAGTGTGTTGATAAATTGGCAAGCTGGTGTTTAAATCTGCTGGCAGGACTGTATTTAATTTTGGCCTGTCATTCATTCATCTTCTTTTGCTTATTTGCAGCTGCAATTTGTGAAGTGTTTTCACTATATATAAGTCTTCCCTTAAATTCAGTCACAGCAATTTATGGCCTTGGATAACTAATGATTGAAATACCTGACATGGGAACAACAAGTTTATAGAGATGGGACTGTTTTATTAGTATGGATGGTATTAGGATGACATATACAGTGTTGGGGTCATGTTTGTCAGACAAACATGTTCCATACAAAGTATTCTTTGTCTTTGCTTTAATCCATATTCATAATATTCTCCCAGTAGATTGATAGTTATGTGCTATAGATATTCAAAGGGAAACTAACTTCCTACAAGATTACACCATGTAGCAATTATCAGTTTATTTAAACAAAGAATGTTGTAATTACAAAAAAACAAGAAAACCATGCATCACATTCAGGGCACATATTACAACATTAAACAGTTCTGATAGAATTACTGCATATGCTATATGTCAATTCTTTTCACAGCTCTGGGTTGCTGTGGTGCATATTAGGAATATTCAGGCTTCTGATAATGGATGGATACTGCTTTTCCACATGTTACGAGGCTGGAAACAGAAAAAATATTTAAGTTTAAAATGACACATAAATTCCTCTCTCTAATAAATATTGGATTACAATAAAAAAAGACCAACTAAATGTTGGTTAAGTATTTAACAGTGAAGACTTTTAAACCAAGGGAATATGCTGAAATTGGACATAGTCACTGTGACAACTAAAGCTCAGGAAAAGCAAATACATCACTTATGTGAAAAAATAACACTAATGTGCTGTTTATTTTCATGGTGAGACAGCAGCCTTACAAATGTCAAAAGAAAAGACACACAAAAAAACAAATCTTCACCCAAGCACTCTCATGTTTCTGGAGTAAAAATAACAAATTAAAACAAATTTTGTATTTTGCCGTGCAGTCTTTCGTTGCCCCAGAGATCCCGTAGTTGGAACTCCTGCTGCTGCTCTTCCCCCTTGACTAGGGTGGGAAAAGACACATTTCTTAAACCTTTGCCAAATTCTCCAACAACTGGCTGGCTGTTGCCCTATTTCCCTTTTGAACCACTGAGGAAGAGGGCTCTGCCTGGCTCTAGCCATGGTAATATGCAAAAATATATTCCCATAAAAAATAGTAATACCTTGTTTGCAATCCCATGTACTGTACATTGGTGGTCTCTACATTACAGAAAATATATTTGTGTAAGGCTTTCCTAAGTTTATCCTAGACGATGTGAAGGACTATCCTACAGTATACTGACATTAAAGGAACTCATTCTTGTCAATCTTAAACAGAGAAGGGAAGACTATGAAGATACCAGGTTCAAGTACTTAAAATACTTAAAAAAGAGGTGCTACAGATATACTGTAATACTTCCCAGCCAGATGGGTGAAGTTCAGACTCCAGGCACCTTAAAGGAACAGCTGGATGATATTTGAGATTCACTTGACTACTTCTGTAAGCTATCAAATGCGAAAGATGAGGCGAATGGCCCTCTCTTGCTAGCAGACCTTTCTTATGTTGTCATTGCCAAAGACTGTATTCAGGACTAGCAGTGCAGCACAAACCAGGGGACACAAGTGGAAATGAAGGGGGAGAACATGACAGACTGAGACCTGGAGCTACAATACATCTAGGTATTGTTTCAAAATCTACCCGGCTTATTCTTGAACCCAATACCCTGACTTTTTTTTAACTTTTAATCTTGTGTTCTAACTGGTCCTAAAGGTTTTCTTAGCATAGAAAGTACGATATTATTATCATTATACCATGTGTTCTCTCAGACCTCAGGTTAGTTTTTTTGCTTTTTGTTGTCCCCTTTCTCACTCCCCCGCATACTCTAACTTCACAGAGCAAATGGCTTTGATATAGAAAATGTTCTACTTTGAAAACAAAGATATATGACGAGGACGCTGTGAAGGATATAAATTTTGAAACGTATCGCATCTAGGATAAAAGCAGGTCTGGGGTGCTAAAGCAATTTGTCTCAATAAAAACAAGCTTCATGGCAGCATTAGTCTACTGATAGATATTCCTGTGGGTTTATGGCAACTTAATATTTCAAAAGCTATCTCCAGAAAGCCAGCATAGAATTCCAATTTTTGTACCAATACTGTAAAGCTATCCCTAGGTGGCTGAAGTGACATATTCTTGTACCTTATCCTGTGACTCTACAGCTAGGGCAGAGCAGGAACTCCAAGTTCCTGACAAAAAAGCTTTCTCCTGTTATTCTCTTTCATCTGACCTAGCTTCCTGTAGACCTAAATTCATGTAGATGGCCTAGTGGGCTGTTGTAATATGTAACAAAAAATGACTGGCAAGGCTGTACAAACAGTGTATGGAAGCTGGGACATTAATTTAGTCACATCATATTCACTTCACTTTAAATTGCCATTTTTCATTGCATGTCCCCATCAAATCACTTTGATTCAGAACATTTATATTTTCCTGCCACTGTTGATCACTTTTACAAGTTCTTTCCATGATAGTAACAATTTGGTAGCTATAAGATGGGAATCTTTACAAATTGAAATAACTCTTGAAATTAAGGTTTGTGTCTTGTGTAAGTTTCTGTGATCTTTCCTCCTCTGTTATTCATGATATTTACACGAGTTCATTTTGTTTTTATTCTCCCACTGAGGCCTTTACTAGAGCATCAAATGTAGCTGTAACACCATCAGCCTACCTACAGATGGCACTGCTGTGCCTATTCTTTAATAAAATTTTAGCATTGATAGGGAAATGTGGTTATTGAATATTTTTTATGTTTTTCTCTCAAAACTCCTTTTCTGCCCAATACATCTTCAGAAGCATTTTACTTCAAGTGATACCTGTCTTGGGTAGGAGTGGTTTTGCTTGACTGCACATACACATACAAATATACATATAGGCATACTGTATCAGTGGTCATTTTAAAATGATCTTTAATGAATCAGAAATATGTTTCAATGGTTTTGGAAGCAGAGTCTGGACCTAGACATCCTTCAAGCCTTTTTTGACAATATGCAGTAAAAATATGCTTAACATATCCATCTGTCCATTTTTAACTGCTTCATCCAGTTCAAAGTTGCAGCAGAGCTCTGGGCATGAGGCTGGGTGCGTCCTGCATGTGGACACAAACATGAACACACTCACACCAGGACCAGTTTTCCCAGAAGCCAATTGACCTACAAGTGTTTTTGGACTATGGGAGGAAACTGTATCACCCAGAGACAGCCAAAAACACACGGAGAACATACAAACTCCACACAGATAGCACCCTAGGAATTGAACCCTGGGCCCCAGCACTACAAGGCAGCAATGCTAACCTCTGCACCACCGTGCCACCCTGCTTGACTTCTCTATTAATTTAATTAGTTTGATGGATACCTAAAGTAAAAGCTCTCAAATGTTTTCTTCAGATAGTAAAATACTGTTTAAAACAAAAACAACCAAAACCACAGTGTAATTAATATTTGTTTTTCTTGTAAATTATAAGACAATTTAAATTTTATTAAATTTTATATGTATTTACTGAACATTTGTTTCAGCTGTATCATTTTATTTTTCTTTGTACAGATAAAGGCAAAACATCTCTAAGAAGCTTTGTACTGATGAGAGTTTAACCTGAAATTTAGAAATGTAGTTTCAGATTTTTTTTAAATGACAATGTACAGAAAAGAATGATATACAATAGGTGCTCAATAAACTAAGAAAAAAATATAAGAAGAAAGGGAATCAAGACAGCACTGGGGCACTGCAGCACAGGAGCAGGGGTATCATTTAATAGGCAGGTCTCAGAAAAACAGATAAACACAGCTGTAAGGTACAGAACTGGTGCTCTCCATCAGTGTTGCAAAGAAAATACAAATACACAAAACAAAATCCAAAGCTCATCTTTAAGCTCCTAACATTATTCTGTTCCCTCACTATATATATTGGACAGGTAAGCTACTTAGTGGCTTACTGGCTTCTCAAAAACTCTCTTTTTCCAAGACCTTTCGTAAGATACTCATGCACAAAGACTCACAGTTTCACACAGGGACTGTCCACTGTCCATTGTCTACTGTCCACCTTCAACTGCTTATCATCAGCTGTCCACTGTCCACTCTCCACTGTTCACTGTCCACTGCCTCACACAGGGTCTCTTTGTTCTCTCCTGCTGGCCTTTAAATCATTGCCTGACCACTTCTCTTCTCCCAGATGGTCAGGTGACTGAAGACAGCAGGATGTTCCCCACAGCTTTTCTGGTAATATAGTGACCAAAACAGCCATCTTGCCTGAACATTGCCATCCCCTCACATCATGCTGTTACAAATCTTGCACTAGCAGCATGTAATCTAGTTGCATTTCTTTCCATAACAACAATGTAAGTAAAGAAATGCAACCAAGAAGGTATAAAAGGTATCTCAGTCTCCTCTCAGCTTCAGACCAGTTAGACCAGTGGTTATCAGTTCTAGTTTAAAATGGATTGGCAACGTTTTAGAAGTATTAGTCCAAACTGCATGCCACTCACAACTGCCATCCTTACGGTTTAGTTCTCTGTACCACGTAGAGATACCTTGGAGAGGGCTAATTTTAGAATACAAAAGGAAAGCCATACTGTATAGAGTGTAGACTAATTCCTTAGCAGTGACTGTATAGACAAGTAGAACAGTCATTGAGTAAGAGAATGAAGCAGTGTCCTGTAGCACGCTAGGTGTGAAAAGCTGAGCACTTTTGAGTCAGAGATACACAAAAGTGGGAAAAAAGAAAAGGTCGTATAGCTTGTTGGAAAATAAAATTGTCAGGCTTCAGGAATCTTCCCAACAGACTTTAATTCCTAGAAAAATAAATCAAACAAAAGGCCTCCCACAGTACTTTCACAAAATGATTCTGTGTCACAGTTAGGTGTAATTGTTTTAGAAAAGTACAGTAGCTAAATCATTTACACAGTGTGAGGCTCTGACTGTCAGTGATATTAACCCAAGAAAACATGTTTTATAATACCAGCCCCTGTTTTAACACGAAATGAATAAAAATACAATAGTTTTCAAAATGTTTCCAAATCATACAGTGTATTTAGTCTGTGTGTGCGCACGATTGTTCCTTAATGAAGCAAAGTCTAATATTATCCTTTGTCCTGATTTATATAAGAGCTCTATACAAATCCATCTGGAACTCATTAAACCATACTTGTGCAGCATCAAAATTAAATACACAATTAGAATTAACAGTGTCAAAAAACAGTAAAGATTTCTTCAACTTGCACTACAACAACTAATTACTGAAATTACTAAAGCGCCATGAAGGCAGACTTTATTAAAGTCAAATTAAAAATCAGTTTGCTCTTGCGAATTTCTAATCAGCCCAGTTTACTGTATGTACACTGTAAAAGGAGAAGTTCTCTCTTGAAAGTACTACACATCCATTTCTTTAGATGACTATACTTGCACTTCAATTGCAGTCATTACCAATCTTACTGTATATATGCGCCAACTTTAGAGATTGCCTGTGTCACTCTTTTGACTACCATCTGTCAAAAGCCACTTGAAAGCCTCTAGTATTCTGGTTTTAGGACTGTGAGATTCACTGTTCCACAGCTGCAAATTGGTTTCCCTTTGGGGGTCTGCTCCAAGCTTATATGTAAAGATGAAAAAACTCGAGCCTTAACTTATGGATGAAGACACTGAGGAGCAGATTCATAAAATATTAGTATTCAGTTTAGACCAATGGATTGATGTGCATGATAATTGCATATTAAGAGTTTATGAATGCCTTTGTTCTTCTTTTTGTGCGTTATTTTTTAGGAAGCCTGACCTTCTAATTATAAATGTAAAACTTGTTAAAATAAATCCTACATGAACCTGTTACTGCGCCTAACTTCAGGGTGAACAAATCTGCAACAGTTCAAAGCACAGCTCCGAGGTAAATAGAAATTGCACGGGGCCCCCAAGAGCAGAATTAAGACAAGAAGGGTTGGCAGCCGTGATCCTCAGTTGTGGATGTGTGATCGCCTGCCTTAATGACCTTTGCATGTAAAACACTCTGGACATTACCAGGTTCTCTCGAAAACCCGGTGAGACCCAGATTGTGTTGTGCATGCAAGGCACAAAACCACAGTGTGAAAAAAAAGAAAACCCACTTCACCCAAGCCTGCCTCAAATGTTTCTAGGCTGTTCCTCAGAATAAAAAATAAAACTGCAAAGTGTCTGATAAGCAGTTCACAAGCAGTGTTTCTGCAGCAGCGTACTGTTATGTGCTTGTTTTGTTTTATCACCGTGCTGCAGACTTGTATACTCCTTTAGGATAGAGCTTGACTTTTTATTAATTGATTTATTAAACCAATGGGCCACTATGTTCTTAACTTTAATCTCCTTAGATGTGGGAAGACTGTGTTCTGTGCTTTATGGAGAAGATTTTTAAAATTTTGTCATCTAGTTTCTGCTGATTTAAACCTGGTTCTTTGACTCCATGCAAACTTTACAGTTTCAAACTATAAATCAATGTATACCGAATTATAATCACAGTTTGCTAATAGATCTGACAGCTCCATTTCCCAAAGATCAGTATGAGCATTCTTAGACTAGATTAATACTGGCATTTCCTCTAGCAGATGCTCTGATTATCAGCCTTTTCAACCATTGCAGGTTCAGCTGTTGATGCCCCTATTGCGTTTTCCCATTCTATGTGAGGAAAATTAAAATCCACCATGATAACATTTTCTTATTTTATCATTTTAGAAGATTGCATTTTAATTGATTTCTGAATTCGATAGTCTGTAGCATGCTCCTAATGCTGTGACCTTTGAAAGTTTATATAAGGCTGACTCATAGTTTATGAGACACCTCCATCTCTTCTGTCTTTCCTGTCTCTATTGAATGCTGAGCCCCCCATTAATGTCGTATTCTTCAGCATTAGTCTTTGTTAGCCATGCCTCGGTGATTCCAATTACATCATAATGACCTGGTAATGCAGTAGTTTCTATCTCTTGCATTTTTATGCTATTACTCCTGGCATTTAGGTAGAAGCACTTAATCACCTAATTCACTGATGTTTTGTTTATCCCTTGAGATCTCTTTTTAACTCTAATTCCTATGTAGATCTTTTTCAGAACTTGTTCAGATTCTACCCCCTTTCATTCTAATTAAAATGTTTGTGAATTTTTCTGCCACTTCTTGCTTCTAGTTGACTGGTAACCAGTGATGATGTAAGATGGCGTTTGCAATAAAACAGGCTTCATCTGGCTGGAAAAGCTGAAGCCTTCTACAACACATTAGTCTATGCATGTCTCGTTACTCCTTCTCTGTACCAAAATCAATCAGCTCTCTTACAAATATAGAATAAAGAGGTTAGTCCTGCAGTCAGCTGAAATCATTTTTAAACCTCATGCGAAACATTTCAAATGGAATTTATTGCACATCTGGGGGCTACCTCTGTTCAATGAGAAATGTTCGCTGAATTTATTTTTCACTCTTCCTGTCTGAAACTAGTAAAGATTCTGCTGACTCGCACTTGAACCACATGAGGGACATGAACTAGAAATTAACTTATAACTGCCGCAGTTAGTGCAGAAAGCCTTTTTGTGCTTTTCACCAGAATTTTAATTAAACAAGCTGCATTGGTCTAGTGAGAACTTCTACAGATGCTCAACAATTACTTACAAAGATGTTCTGTAATCGTTCATAATCCTCTTTTGGGTATTAGAACTTTATTATGCCCTTCCTTTCTATACATGTACTCTATACTAGCTTTTGTTTGAGGGATTAGATTTAGGTTTATTACTTTTAACTATAAAATGATTTAATGTCTCTTTTAGTTCACCCACTGGAAGAATGAGGTAAAAATGTCTTATTCTAATCAAAGTGACTTTTCAAACTCCAGTCAAAACATAAAAAGTTAATGATTGATCCGTTATGAATCTTTTTCTCACTTCTCAGCCAATTAGTATTCAATATTATCATAAATATTAACAGGCCTGTTGTGTTTTATAAAACAGCGCATGCACTTTTAGCCAGGAGTTTTCACTTTATGCAATGTTTCAATTTGATCAAAATTAATAAAAGATCCTATAAAAGATGAGTCAGTATTACAGTTCACGAGGAATGACAGCAGCCGAAAGCTTGGGAGAAATTAGAATCGTTTATTGTGATGTGGAGATTTGGCGTAACCCGCTTGGCTGAGGGCCAACCTCCCGGCCGTTGGACGGGGAGGATAGGACCCCCATGTGACCAATGGGGTAGCTGCAAAGGTGGAGAGGGGGTGGAGGAGGGATGCAGAAAACGAACGAGGAAGAGGAGAGGGTGACGTTTGATATTTATGGAGTCCGGTTGCTTACGTCAGGATTAGTGAGAATTGCAGCAGCTGTGTCGAATGAGCGCGGCTGCCTTCATTCCTCCCGAACTTTCATTGAAAACTCCATTAAAACAATGTCCCTTCCTCCATGTTTTATAGGTGCTTTTCAATTAAGAAATGATTATGAGCTTGAAAATGCAATATTTTGGCACTCTATTCAAAGCTCATTTAAGTAATTAAGATAAACTATGGAATAAAAAACAGAGGGTCCTTCAGCTCTTGAGAATTGTAATTGTATGTCCGTGCTATAAAAGTATCCCTGCTTTACCAATTTAACTAAATGCTGCATCTCCAGATGGTTTGCCAATGGTTACAATACATATTCATGTAAATCTAGTCAGCAACTGCTGTATTCTTTTAATTGATCACTTTTTTTGACAAAAAATATGCCTCCAGTGCTGACACATGCACACTCCAGCACTGTAGAGTCTGGATCCGGTTGCTTGTTCATTAGGAGCAGCTTGATGACTTACTGCAGGCCTGAACAATATCGAAACTCCAACCCAGCTTCCTAATTGCAAATTCCAAAACTAGTGTATACAGTATACAGTACCTGGCAGTTCTGTGACAGTAGAGGAGAAAGGCCTCTGGTAAACACAACACAAGCAGTAAATGAGACGTTTGGAATTTGTGATTGGCAGGTGATTTGAAGGTTTGGTTTTATCTGGGGCCAAATACAGCATATGACCCCTGAGATGAGAGTTAGAGCGAGCAGAAAATATAGCTTCTAGCGTTCTTCCAGGACTCTTCTGTTGTCTTTTCTGTTTAGTTCAGCTAAAAAAAAATGTGTGATTTGATATGTTTGTAATTCCTAGAGAAAAAAGGGTTTGCATAACATGAATATATTGAATTTTTACACACTATAGACTATTTTTTTCTTCACTGAAGCAAGTTCTTTTTGTATGTGCTGATTAAAATCTTGAAATTAAATGGAAACCAATCTGTGACATATTGCATTTTATGACAAGGTTGTTTAAGTCTGTATTTGGCACTCAGCTAACATTTCCAGCTAGAGGTGCTTTCTTAGCTCACTGGTAATGCTTTGGGAAACTTCACGTCAAGGTACCTGCAGAGGATTTTGTCATTTCATAGCTCTCCAGACAATGTAACTAAGAGCCCATACTGTAGAGCCATGTAGCTGAAATCTACATTTTTTGAGACAAATTCTCTCATCTGTTGTCTGTGCCATGCCAGGTTGTGTATGGTTAGTTTCTGTAGGATTGGACTTTCTGTGATTGTGTGTTTTGGGAACTGGAAAAGAATCAAGGGTAAAATTGCCTGTTTATTTATTTCAAGTCATCTTGTGGAAGAGAAGTGGAGACCACAATTCTGGAGAGAATGTACATACCAATTATCTACTACAACAAGAACAACGGCCCAAAATTTAAATTATAACTAGTTCAAACAGACGTGGGTAGCATGGTAACGGTGACGAGTTCTTGTGGGATATAATGTCTTTTGCTTTCCTGACTTTGTTGAGGATTATATTTGAGTGAATTTTTGGATTCAGAACATTTGTCTTTACCAATAAATAGTAAACATCTGTTGGGATTTTCAAATTGAAATGTCTTATAGAAATTTCTTCTCACATAAAATAAGAACTAGTTTTATGTATAATGTACAGCTGTTTTTTAAGAGCCATAAGGTCTGAACCTAACAATAACTATATATGTATGGCTGTTTTGAAATACTGTACTTTTTTGTTATGTATACTTCCTTTTGCCTCCTTTTCCTATTGACTTTTCATGATCTGGGTATGTAGTCATACATGAGGAAATCCTGAATTTAAGATGACTTAATAGAAAAGTAATAAACAGAAAAAGTTCAGATTGTAAGATGATCACAATGGAAATAATTTGTTTTTACCTTTTCTTTTATGAGACACCTCTTTATCTTTTAATAAACAAAGGAATGGCTCATTTTTCTTGACTGTAAAAAGCGGTATGAGGAATTGGTTTTCCACATGATCTTGCACATACAGTATAATCCACACAGAAAGACTAGATATTTTTTATAGTTGTTCATAGCAGTTTCTAAGCATTTACTTTCTGGAATAAAAAGTTATCATTTCCTTTTTCACCCTGTATCTCACCCACATTAAGAATCTGGCAAAGCAATGAGGCAACTTTTACATTTTTTTATTTCTCTGAAAGAATTATAGAATAAATAGAGTAACTCTATTGCTTCCTAGCTGGACAAACACATTTATTTTCACAATATGACTTTTTCTCTTTACTTATCAATAGGCCAGCTCCACCACAGTTGGAAATCCAAAGGCCAAGTGAATTCATCATGGTTATCTTGCTGTAAGTAACACATGACAGGCCGACACACCTCTGTGGGTTGCTGTCATTGTTATCAGATGACTTTGTACTTGGCCTTATGCTAGATTTAATAATAAGGTCCCAGATGTGCTGCAGGAGTCCTGCTGACTGTTTGCTGTGCTGATGACAATGCGCTGTTCATTTGAGGCCAAAATATTTATTTTCATTATTCCATGCATTCAATGCAAAACAAAATGTAAAAGAGTAAACAAGCTATCATTAGGTTTTCTGAAAAACACCTTGATGCGATTATTGGATATTTATGTTACAGCAATGTACTGTATGAAGAGAAAAAGAGGAGCACTGAGCTGATTTGACTTTTGTTCATCCTCAAGGTTAAATCTAAGACAAGCAATGACAAACGTGTTTATTTTCTCCATCCTACCTTTCCTCCTCGCAGCAGCCACACATCTCAATGTCAGCCACAATCTGTACAGTATTTCTATGCCACAAAGTCAGTAAATCGTTAACTCACAAGAACTAGTTTAGCTGAAGACTGTCTTTGATTCTAAGGGCAAGACCGCTTCCTCTTTCTGCTAGCTTATTTTTCCCAGTAGTTATTCTCTAAGAGGAAAATGCCTGGTCTACTACTATTGTATATTTTTTACATTTCTCAGGAATCATAGAATGTACCACATCCTGTGCAGAGGCTTTGGACAGGAAGGGAAATATTATTCTCTGCTGTAAAACGTCCGTACAGAATGTAAATTTTAGTACCACTTTGCAGTTGTTTAGTTTTAGGGATTTAAAAATGTGGTATTCCTTTTAGATAAGAGAGCACACCATTTAGTGGGATATGGCTTCACTTACAGATAAATCTGTAAACTGGTGACATTTAGTGATTCAGCTTTTTGATGCATGTCTTCCAAAAGCCTATTCTACAGACTTTTGTTTTCTGAAAAGTAATTTTCTGGCATGCATTTTGTTTGCTTTCATTGTCTGGGAGTAATGATCCTCTTGGAAAGAGCTTATAAATCTGGACTTTTTACAATAAATGCCAAAAAATAAACGAATTTATAATTCAACTATGCAAAACTCCAGTAGTTTCTGGTTTCAATGAGCTACATAGGCCTGTTGCAGAACATTACAATGTCATAATGGTCCAAGGATTTTTTCCCAAGGATCAATTGCAATAATCAAATGTTCCAAAAAGCTTGCTAAAATGATCTTTCAAAATTTGGCCTGATTTAAGGCTTAAACCTGGTCTGGCAGGCTGTTTTATTTATTGTGCATGAAAATAACACAATGATAAAGTATCTGGAAAGTTTAGCAGCACTGGTAATTCACTCATTGGACTGTGAGCACTTCTAATGCAGTGTTCACATTGGGAGCTGTGAGGAATAGTACACTTTAAAAAGAGTGCAGTTTAAAATCTATCCATGTATGGCTTTGTCTGGTCGACACAACTGAAGATAAAATCCCTTGCAGGTATTTTTGTTGTGAAAGTACAGAGCACAGACACAAGAGATGTCACAACCCATTACACACACGGGAAGCAGAGCAATAAGTGAAACAGGCATTTTGAGTTTCTAGGTAGGCTGAATTGAAAGCACTGAGTGTATTCAGGGTATGTTTCTAAAAGGTACTGTATGCTCCTCATTCTTCTACTTCTACTTCTACACCCACAAAAGGCTCCACAACCAAAGAGGAATCCAGGTTTAATTGTTCCAAGGTAATTTGAATGCAGAGTAATAGTTTTCCTCTGGGTACCACCTTTGCGTCTTCTAATTCATTATAATTGAAAGTGAGTATCTGAAATGTTATCAGGCTGAAAAGCTGTAAGTAAAACTGAGGAGACACAACAATGCTTTTGGGAACTAATTCTTTTGTTCTGCAAATAGTTTTGCTTCACAAATGGGAAATTCTAACCATATTGGTTAATAATTATGGTAGAAGATTGATATGATTCAGTAATTAGGTTGTAATTGGAGATATTGATTACATAGGTACCTGGTGCAGCTGTGAAGCCATGAGTATGAATAACAGATGGCTAGTTGTACTGTCTGTTTTAAGGGGAACTGCAGTCCCAATTTCTCAGACCGGTTATTAAATCCTGGTAACAAAATGAATTAATTGACAGTTTAGAAAAAAATGACAAATTTTGAATTAAGCACAAAATCGTGAAGTTTGTGAAAGTACTTTAGGTCCCCATGTCGATGCAAACCCTTGTCTTGTCACAGGTAAGAGCGAGAGTTTCCATGAAGTGCGATGTGAAGCGGCCGCTTCCCACTCACTGGTCACCATAACGACGTGATTTCCGTACGGATAAGTACAGGTTATGCAGCAGACATTTCACCGCAGAAATGTTTCATTGTGATCTGCATGTAGAGTTAACAAGTAAGTAGTTGCTGGCAAAATCATCCTGAAGTCGAGAGCAATATTTCTATTGGATAAAAAGAGATGTACATGTATTCACGAGCCTGCTTATTTACGATGTAATAAGGCCCCTTCATGTTACTGGAAATTTTGTTGCCTTTTTCTGAATTGCAGAATATGGCACTATGCATAGCGGGAAGTTTGGTCTATTTTGTGATATAAATTGGAGGTTTTACAAGTTACTGTTTACATTTTACTTTTATTGTGGTTTCAAATGCGCTCATCAATGCTGATTCTTTCTAACCCCAAAATATCAAAATAGTGTTGCAGTTCCTCTTTAAACTGTTCTGTCACAGAAAGTAGTGAAAAGTTGTTGCCCATTAACAGTTTTTGAAGCAATACACAGTGACTTTTTGGGTGGTTCAGATAAGGGATTATCCCTGTGAAGTGTACCATGAAGGTTAAAATAATAATGTAGTGAAGGGTGGATTCTGAAGTCCAATCACCTTTCACACTGGTCAAAAAAACATTTTAGCAAACTGCCACACAAAAATATTTAAAGACATGTAAAAACATAACTTACAAGCAATATCAGGAATTCATTAATACTAACATTTCTTTGTACTCCACAAAGACTGATATTAGCTTTTGAAAAGAATATAAGTGTTCCTAAAAAGCTATTATTTGAGAGATGGATGTTCCTACTCTCCTTTGGGTCAGAAGCTGCCTGATGGCTACACACATAATTAATGTTTTTAGAATGATAGCACATGCGGAATTGAGTACAAGCTTACAGCAACTTGGCTGCCTTCATGATGCTAATTAAAATTTTAAGGCCTGTCAGCAGACTTAGTAAAGAAAGACCTCGGAGATCTTTTGCCCTACTTTGATCCAACTCAACAAAAGTACAGGAAAGAAAGTACACAAATAGAGGAAAATCTTTAAGGTGAATAACAAAAGAGGAGTGGGTTTCTAAATTAAAATCATGAATTGTGGCTGTGAATTTAATTGCTGAAAATGCAGAAGCACAATCTATAATGCATCTAAGGATGAAGATATAATTACTTTTTTTCAAAATGTAGTCCCTAAAGTCCAAGACTTAATTTTTGTTCTTTGTGTGCAATTTCAATAATTTTGTGAAAAGAAAATATTATTAGCAACATATCAAGAACAGTCAGTAATATCTTAGATTGCAAATTCAAGGAGTACAGTCTCAAACTATGTCCTCTCTTGATGAGATAAAGGGATATTTTTGGGGATGTTTAAATATGATTAAGAGCTGCAGAAGAAAGAAATACTGTTGTTTATGCAATATGTGTACATACATACAGTATGAAGCAATATAAACTAAAATTCAATTGGCATATTGTTCCGTATGAGATATCTTGCAGCCAATTGAGTTTTACCTGTTGTTATACCTGTTAAACCCAGAATATCAGTTTATCACTTTTTTAAGTATTCAGATAAATGATAGTTTCCAATATAATTGATAAACTTGGCCTATACACTCAGAATTCTGCTTGAACAAGAGTCTGCATCTTCTGGAGAAGAATTCACACAAGTACATTCAAGTTCAAGCTCTTATTTCTGTTCTGAGTTTGAATCTGCACACATTGCATGTAAAAGAAGAGAGAAGACAATACTTTTGTTTGATAACATCCATTTCTCACATACTAATGGTATTTGGGCATTATCAATCTGTGTTTATGTTCTGGCATAAATTACTTACAGATGCACGTATGAAGATTTATGAAGGTTTCAACATGCATTTACTAACTAACAACATATGTTGTTGTAAGGAGAATGTAACTTAATTGTACTGATAAACATTACAAAATGAATGGAGTGTGTTTATTGTAACTCTTATCTTTCAGTCTGGTAGAAATACTGCATGACTAATACTGAATCATTCCCTTATGCCATCTGTTGCTGTTTTGTTTAATTATTGACACATTATTTGAATTTCTTAATTGTCCTTGGCAGCAGCTTGATTTTGTGTCATTTTAAAATAAATGAGATGGCATCTTCAGACACATCAACACTCGGCATGTCAGTCAGAGGTTTCTCCATTTCCGCATGGTGGTTCTTGAAATTTATGAATGGCCAGTCTCCATTATGCGTAGACAGACTGGATTAAGTCCATGTTTTTCAATGGAGGCCATGCAGCTGCTGTTTACCTGAAGGAATGACATCCCTCCTCTTGTAGTTCAACATTTTATTACACATTTGATCAAAAAAAAATTAAAACAGATGGGAGTAATATCTCATAAACACAGACAAAAGAGTTTTAGATTCATACTGTAGGCCTGTCAGGTCACCATATCTCAAACCTACTGAACAAGTACATGAAGATCTATGATGACTTATTGCATCACCTTCCTGAAACCATGGCTGCTCACAGTCTTGAGAGAAGAGAATCCTGCAAGAACAACGTACCTAAGATAATATTATGCTGAGGATGAGAGCTCCCAAGCTTCTAAACAGTACTGGTTCTACTAGATCCATAGTGGGGCATGGTAGAGGGTGAAAAGACATACAGTAAACAGGTTGTACTGCTGTTTTTGATTTTTAGTTTTCAAGCCCTCGTACTGGTTTTAGAACATATTCTTTCTTTGGGCTCAGTTTAGCCTAGGTTCTTAGGATCTGGCCACTCATACTGTACGTATCTTACACCTGCTTTAAAGGGAGCACAGGTTTAAATAGAGAGGAGCGCAGCTGTCTGGTTTCAGGATCATAAGTATCGACAGCTGGCTCCTCAGAAGGTACATTTTCTGACTTCCTGTCACAAATATCATTCAGTATGTTCAGGTTATTAAATAATTGGGAAAGACATTGCTCTGTTTTTCTCTGATGCCATTACAGAACATCCGGGATACAAAATGCGACCTCTTTCCTCTGTAACCAAGATTAACATTCCCAAATTTGAACAGAGGGCCAACTGACCTGATACTCTGCCTAACAGCTTATTTTCAAATTTATTCAAATCACATGCTGTTAATCAGATAGAGGGCTCATTATTTACAATACATCACCTAGGAGTCTCTCCAAATGAAGAACATCTAAGGGGATACTAATGCAGCATTAGGTACCAAATACAAGAGCTGTGCAAATATCATTGTCTGCAGGGGCTTATTAGACATAATTTCCCATGAATTAGTAACTGCACTTACCTACTCTTTCTTCTTAGGAAGAAATCTTGTTTACTGAACTAATTTGCTTTACCTTCAAATGTTTAAGTATTTTGCCTCCATCAGTGTTTATTCCTCACTGAGAAGGTGTAGATTAGCTATAAAGAAAAATATTTGTTCCACCCACAGAAGTGGCCTCTTAACAATAGCACAAATATCATGCAAAAAAACACCACTTTTCCTGTCTTGACCGTTTCTCGGGATAATACTTAGAAAGAGTGGGGCTTCCTATGAGTGAAGAACAGAGCTCCATTTGATTTATGATGGATTTTCAAGCCAAGTTTCCAAATACTGGCCATGAAGTAAATATCATTTGTTTTGTTTCTGTTTTCTGATGAGTAGATGATACTTCACAGCAGGTGGCTAAATGAGAATTCTGGACCGTGAGAAGAACAATTTACACTGCTCTCTTTACCTGTGATGCACAGCAATGGAGATTAATGTGAAGGTAGTGATCCACAACCTGTAATAAAAGGAGCAATAAATATTAAGCACCCAATGACCCTAGTATTTTTAAATAGAATTTTCAGCGGGACCAAGGTAAGATTGAATCTCAAGGGATAGCTGTAGGGATTACTTTGTTTTCACTGTATAATATTGAAGTGATAAATTGGCACATTGGAAATCTCAAGTATACTTCAGTTACTGTATCTATCCTTATCACTGTCCTTATCCCTAATATTTTTTTTTACAAAATTAAGAACTTGATTACACAAATAACATACACTACACTTGTGCTTATTGTATACACTTTTCTGACATCTGTACTTAAACGCTTGATTTATGGCTGGCAGCTTCTTATTGTGTACTCATTGTACTCTGTCACTCCAAAGCTAATAAAAAAGACATTATTTAGCACATTCAAAATGCTGGTTAGTAATGATACAAAATCCTACCAGGATCCCATTTTATGCAATAAATGATGGTTCTGTTTTGTAAATAGTCTACATAATAACAGGAATACATTCACAATAAACAGGGTGCTGTGAATTATTCAAAAGGTTCAAGATGGCATTTTTAGGAACTATTTCTTCTTTAAAAATAAACAAGTCAAGTATATTTAAAACATACTCAAGCGTGGGTGGGGGAGCAGTTATGTAGACTGCTGTAATTTATATTTTTGACAAAATGGCTATGCCTTTGTGACTCCTTGGCATCTGTTTCCAAAAATGGGTAAAAAATGCGATGAAAATATTGAGGGAAGCCACCTTATGTCTGAGCCATTTTTAGATTTCTTTTTTCATACAAACCTTATAACAAACTCAGTTTTTTGAGGGTCTTGAAAAGTGTGTATAAATAAATGTGAAATATTATTGTTTAACTTTCAGTTTCGTAAAAAAGACAGATGTTCAGCACTAAAACAGAAATGAATATTATTTAAAAATGTAAAAAGAATCTATTAATTTTATTAAAGGCATTATAAAAGATAACCGGGTCTAGTACTGACAGTAACTGGAAATGACAAGAGAAGAGTGATGTTCTGTATTCATGTTTGGTGCTGTATTTTCCATTTTAAAGTACACTACCAGGTAAAAAGTGAACATCTAAGACCAAGAATATGTAGTTTCAAAGCTACTGTGTGTACGGTGTATCATTGCCTTATAATAAATGTATATACTTTATAGCATGCTTATTATTACTATTATTTGTGTTAGTACAGTAGTTGATGGATTTAGTATGATAAAACTTTGTTCATCAACAGAATATGGGAAATAAATGTCTTGTGTTATTTCTCATTAGGGAAATCAACAAGATATACTGTATGTTTATTTTCTTATGCTCTATTTCCCATTCTATATGGTTAGCAGATTTCCAAAGCAGGAGAACAATAAAGGCAATAGAAACATGTTACAGCAATGTAAGCAAAAAGTTCCAAACCTCTGAGGCTCATGCTTTCCAGTCAGTCCCCATGGCATTGTTACCATTTTCTAATAGGGTGAGTTCCTTAAAGCTAGAAGCTAGCTACAAGTGTAGTTCATTCATCACTTTTCAGACAAACAACCCATTAGAAAAAAGATACAGCTCTCTAGAATTCTGAATGTAGTGCATTAACCAGATTGGCTGGGATTCATTAGTATCCATATGCTAAAATGAATGACTATTCTGTTTCCCAGTTGCAGCCCTGCGTATAACACCACTAATTATTTACCTTCTTTCCACTAATGTGATTCCATTATATGTAAATGGGTTTCATCTCTCATTGGATAAAAAGCTTTCACACAGTTTGCATGTGTAACAAATTTATTCATAGATTTGGCAAATTAACTGGTGAGCATGATTTCAATTTTTAATTTTAATTAAGCAAAGCAATGGTAAAGAATGGGGATTCAGGTTTAATCCTTTACAAGCAATACAGGAAACAGTTTTTGTTCAACAGCCCACCCACAGTTGACATTGTGCATTTCAATTCAGCTTACTTCATGTTGCACAGGGCTCGTTTATAGGGGCGTCTGGCAGCCTGATCCAGTGAACAAGTACAGTAGTGTTACTGGTGCTCACTAAGACTACACTCACAGGTATGAATCCCATACTGCAGAGGCAGAATAAGGACCTGAGATGTGCTCCTCTGCTATGCCTACTGTCAGAGCCATTCTTCTTTTGACACTTCAGTGTCTTCCAGGAGATTGAGTCCTGGAGGAGTGATGCCCCTCTCACTGATGTTATTATGGAACAGCAGCCTTACAGTAAGTCACGGTAGTTACTTATTTGCCCAAAGAAGCCCCTGGCCAAGTTTTGCCTATCCCATCCCTACAGCACCTGTGTGCCACAGCCTGTGAAATCCTGGTCACAGTTGGTTAATGACATAATACAGGTTAGAGATGTACTGTATAGATCAGAGATTCCTATTCCTAGTCCTGGAGGACTACAGACTTGGTGGTTTTCAATCCAGCTGGGCTTCATTTACTTAATTTAAACCTCAGCTGAACTAACAAGCTGCAAAATTTTACATACAATTTACATTAAAAATAAAAAAGAAGTATTCTACTGTATGTATGAAATACAATAGGTAACATATAACCACCAACAAAGTTAAGATCTGAAAACAGACATTTCAAAAGAATGCTATCATTAAGACAATTAAGGGTTCTACTGTGTTACTGTAGAACAAAAACCAGCAGGTGTGGTCCTCTCCTGGACCTGTTTTAGACTAGAGGACTCATCTTAAAATTACCCATTTAATCTGAAACATAATTGCTGGTTAAGCACCTGAGGTGCCTACAGAAAGGACAATATTTTAAAGTTACCTTGAAGAGGCATTCTTTCTTTGGATCTTTATAGATCTTCCTCCATTGTATTGGTTATTTATTATGGCTTTGCTTGGGTAAAGAAGTCTTCAAATTTAAGACAGAGACTATTTGATGGTCACCTTAAATGTCCCAAAAGTCTGATTTTCGTATACAAAACTGACATATCTTTTGTGGTTATACTTGTTGTTTCATCCTTTCATCCCTGATATATTGTATAAGTTAAGATAAGTTTCATTTGTATTATGGTATTTTTTTCCCTGATAACCGTTAAATACGCCATTACCATGTGATAAACAAGAACTTTCCATTCTGCACAAACCAAGCAAACATTTCAGTTTCTTGTAAAGTTTGCTTTGACACCTGTGATCATATTGTATGTACAGTAAAAACGTTCCTTTGTTTCCTAAACAAAGTGTCAGAATGTGCATTGATGTGATACTCATCACAATATTTTGCAAATCTAATATGTTAAATTGCTATTTGGACAATTTGTGCCTTTGGAATTCAATTACATTTTTTTCTCTGAGAACAGATATGCAATGTGATCTATTATTCATTTTGAGTTGTATTTATTAATACTAAAGAGGCTGTCACTGTGATTTGAAATAACCAAATAAAGCTGTTAAGAAGTATGGAAATAAATCTTGTGTTAATGAAATTTGTATGGCTTATAAAATCTTATAAATGTATGCAGTTGAACGAATAGCTTTATGATTAGACAGTACATGTAGATTATATGAATTTAATCCAAAGAGCAGGAAGTCTTTTAGTAGAAAATGTCTGGAAGGAAGGCGTTCATCATTCAAACTTAAAGCTCCACAGCAAAGGCGCAGACCTCCGTGCCCAGAACGGTTTCTGGTTTAATTTCCACCTGAGATCTCAATTAGTGAATTACAGTATTTACTCAGTTGGGCAAATTGAAGCCTCTCTTGATTCTTAAAAAAAACAGGAACTTAAACGAGACCTTTGGAACCTGCTCTACAGCATCCTTTGAGGACCAGAGGTGGTCTCCCCTACTCTACAGTATGTTGGGATTCAATCTAATTTCCCTAAGAATGGTTGTCTTCCAAAATGTGCTTGAGATCATTTATGTTTAAGCTATGACTCCGTAGAAGCATTCTTGAATGAATTCCTAGAAAGTGCTGCTGCAAGTTTTTAGAGTAAACATCTCGGAAGAAACATTGTTCAATGATTTTTATGTGCATAACATCACATTATTATGTAATCATGTATTATCATCACATACAGTGGTGTGAAAAAGTGTTTGCCCCCTTCCTCATTTCTTATTTTTTTGCATGTTTGTCACACTGAAATGTTTCAGATCATCAAACAAATTGAAATATTAGACAAAGATAACACAAGTAAACACAAAATGCAGTTTTTAAATGAAGGTTTTTATTATTAAGGGAAAAAAAAATCCAAACCTACATGGCCCTGTGTGAAAAAGTGATTGCCCCCTAAACCTAATAACTGGTTGGGCCACCCTTAGCAGCAACAACTGCAATCAAGCGTTTGCGATAACTGGCAATGAGTCTTTTACAGCGCTGTGGAGGAATTTTGGCCCACTCATCTTTGCAGAATTGTTGTAATTCAGCCACATTGGAGGGTTTTCGAGCCTTAACCGCTTTTTTAAGGTCATGCCACAACATCTCAATCGGATTCAGGTCAGGACTTTGACTAGGCCACTCCAAAGTCTTCATTTTGTTTTTCTTAAGCCATTCAGAGGTGGACTTGCTGTTGTGTTTTGGATCATTGTCCTGCTGCAGAACCCAAGTGCGCTTCAGCTTGAGGTCACGAACAGATGGCCGGACATTCTCCTTCAGGATTTTTTGGTAGACAGCAGAATTCATGGTTCCATTTACCACAGCAAGTCTTCCAGGTCCTGAAGCAGCAAAACAGCCCCAGACCATCACACTACCACCACCATATTTTACTGTTGGTATGATGTTCCTTTTCTGAACTGCTGTGTTACTTTTACGCCAGATGTATTGGGACACACACCTTCCAAAAAGTTCAACTTTTGTCTCGTCAGTCCACAGAGTATTTTCCCAAAAGTCTTGGGGATCATCAAGATGTTTTCTGGCAAAACTGAGACGAGCCTTTATGTTCTTTTTGCTCAGCAGTGGTTTTCGTCTTGGAACTCTGCCATTCTTGGGCCATTTTTGCCCAGTCTCTTTCTTATGGTGGAGTCATGAACACTGACCTTAACTGAGGCAAGTGAAGCCTGCAGTTCTTTGGATGTTGTTGTGGGGCTTTTTCTGACCTCTTGGATGAGTCGTCGCTGCGCTCTTGGGGTAATTTTGGTCGGCCGGCCACTCCTGGGAAGGTTCACCACTGTTCCATGTTTTCGCCATTTGTGGATAATGGCTCTCACTGTGGTTCGCTGGAGTCCCAAAGCTTTAGAAATGGCTTTATAACCTTTTCCAGACTGATAAATCTCAATTACTCTGTTTCTCATTTGTTCCTGAATTTCTTTGGATCGCAGCATGATGTCTAGCTTTTGAGGATCTTTTGGTCTACTTCACTTTGTCAGGCAGGTCCTATTAAAGTGATTTCTTGATTGAGTACAAGTGTGGCAGTAATCAGGCCTGGGTGTGGCTAGAGAAATTGAACTCAGCTTTCCAAAGATGTGATAAACCACAGTTGATTTATGTTTTAACAGGGGGGGAATCACTTTTTCACACAGGGCCATGTAGGTTTGGATTTTTTTTTCCCTTAATAATAAAAACCTTCATTTAAAAACTGCATTTTGTGTTTACTTGTGTTATCTTTGTCTAATATTTCAATTTGTTTGATGATCTGAAACATTTCAGTGTGACAAACATGCAAAAAAATAAGAAATGAGGAAGGGGGCAAACACTTTTTCACACCACTGTATTTGTTTTTTCTTGTTTTCCTGCAGTATTGGGTGCATTGTGAGCTGTGTCTTATGCATATTGGAATTCTGCCCTTGTACCTGCCCCCTGCAAATACTTACATGGAGAAAAAGCATTAACATATCTGTGAATCTGAAGGCTGTTTATTCCCTCTCATCTATTAAAAGTTCTTGGCAAAATGCTACCAGACAAGCACACATTATAATAACTATGAAAGAATCATAGTTAATATGTAAGTTTTCTTTTAGAAAACATTGTTAAGAAGCTCTGCAACATGCGATTTAAGGATACAAATTCCTCTCAAGGGTTAAAAAAGTGCTAACTTTCTCAAGTCTTCTGTGTTGAAATAAACAACAGATGCTTGTGCATTCATTTAGGCATCCACAGCTGACTTCATTTGTCGTCCCTATTCATTTTGTTCAATGCGTTGAAATTGTGATGTGCGCTAAGTGCTTCCCTAAACTGCAGAAGATTGCCTATTTTACTGCTCTTCACCAATTCAATAATGATTTTACGCACCTTTTTTTAAGAGGAACCTGTGTGAATGCGGCTCTTTTATTAAGAGGCTGTCAAGTTGCTGTGACTTACAATAACAGATGCAGGCAGTCATTATTGCTGCTTCTCTTCTGAAAATGGAGAGGGTAAAATCATGATGGTAAAAAAGCAGTATTGATGTCCCAAAAACTGAAGGCCTAATCATAATTTTATTTCATTCAGATCTTAACAATATGTGGTCAGTCACATGACTGATTGCTGGAGACTGAAGTAACCCTGAAGACAAAAGGATTTAATGACAAAGTGCTTTTTTCTCCCCTAATGCAAAACGTTAATCCAAATAGTGATATAGGGAAAAGAAAGAAAAATACTGATTAACGACAATATTTTACAAAAATTAAGCATTATCAGAGCAGAGTGGTATTGAATAAATACATTGTATCTATAAATATACTTACAGTAAGTCTGCTTTGTAAAAGATGTGATCAAATCAATAAAATGTTTATATACAGCATATAGTATACATGCATATGCTACCTATGTATGGAAGCCTAAGTGATCTCATTTTGCTTATAATTATTATTGTATTTTTCAGATACTTTGGATTGACTACTGTAATTGGTACTCCTATGCATTTTGTTTTTTTTCCTCCACTTTTTAATTTGTGTTTGCAATTTTTTTTTCTCTGAATCACTTCATTTTCCACTTGTGAATGTGATGCATAGAAATTAACTGTCGCTCGTACTATGTGTTGTAATGTTTTCTCATCCTTGCCCCATTAACCAAGCTCCTTATTGGTACTGGGCTATGAGTACAGACTGAGCTACTCAACGTATGCCCATTCCAATCCACTCCATTCCAGAATTCTGAGCATGTCAGCTCCTTACTATTTTGATCCTATAGATTATGAGTTAAATAATCAGGGAGCAGGTTTCAGCAATAAGTTGGAAGAAAACCAAATTGGTTGCAAGTTGAAGTGTGTGAAGAGGAACCAATGGATTGTTCCGATTGTGATTGGAGCAACAGAATAACTGTACTGTATGTAGGCAGAGAGGCAGGAGGATATGTGAGGGGATTTGCTGTATTTCTCTGCCTTGATTTTGGACATCACTGGTGTAAAGATGGGACTGATTTGAGTGGGAAGTTGACTTTGATTGTGTTTTTTTCATTTTTCATTGTTGACAAATCCAGGGCTGGAACTGAACTCTATGCGTACCCTTGTGAGAGCTCATTTCTGGGATAAAGAGCAATGGTGGCAAGAGACACATGGTCCCAGACTTGGGTAGTTTTGAATTGATTATGCGGGTTGTAACTGGGAGACATGGCCCAGAAACTGCAAAAAAAAAAAAATACTCTACCAGTAATGTTACTACAGTGATGTTTAATTTCTGTTAGCTTTTTTTTAATCAGTTTATTGATTCTTGCCCAAGTTGAGATCACTCGAGTACCTACCTTACCCTCTCCATCCCTCGTGTTGTTAACATGAGTAATGGGTCAGTTCAAGAGAGGCAGTGAGCAGTGGTTTAAGTGGGTGATGGAGGAATTGTAGTTCTGGCAGAATGAAACATGGGAGTTAATATCTAAATGAGAGAGTGTATGAAATTTGTAGACATCCACTGACCTGTTGCAGCACCCCCTTTTAGCTGTGTTGGTCTCCTGTCCAGGCTGCATCAGTGAGCTTCACCTTATCCCCTTGTCACTGAAAATGGAAACAAGCCTAGCAAATATACTGTTACTGAAGACACACCACCAGTGCCATTATCACTTAAACTGTGGCTAGGGAAATATTTTTTTTTCCTCAAACGACTTTAGTTGCCTGAACTGCTTTAAACATGACTATTTTTAACTTATTCTTAGATTTTTTTACATTAAAGGCTGTGTACTGTATATATATAAAAATCTAGGACATTATTATAGCATTATTGAGACATCCTGATATTTTTTCCTTATCTGTTAAGTGAATGCAGGGGTAAATAAAAGTGACTGTATTGCATAGTATTTAATCTGGGAATAAAGAAAAAAGACCTGTGGAGGAAGGTACCCCACTTTGCTTCAAGAGGGCCTTGCTTAAAAAACAAAACAAAAAACAAGTTAAATTGGTTAGCACTCCAATTAGATTGCTTTCCAGTTCGGTTTGTCACTCAGCCCATGAAACTAACAAGTTGGATCAAAAGATGAAGTAACACGACAAAAGGCAAAAAGCTCTGGGTGAAAGTATTCTAATATCATCGTTGTGAAATAAGGAGAGAGAGATGCTCAAAAAGTGGAGTTATTGTAGAATGCACAGGATATATCAACAACTGCTTTAATAGCTATATATTTGCAAACAGTTTGTTATCATTATTACAATTAATGCTTTGGAATTGCCTTGTTGAGGATGTTACAGTACAGTTTGTTTAAGGAAAAATACTTGATAGTCACAGGCCACTTACATTATGCCCTTTGTCCGTCACTACATTACAGGAATTAATAACTGTGAACATAATTAGGCAAATTCCTCTGATCGTGATGAATGGATTTTTGTCTTGTACTCTGCTCAGCTGAACCACTGTGATAAATACAACATTATTAGAAGTAGCTACTGAATACTTATTAACTGGTATATTAACATTATATACATTCAGATCTGTGGGGGATAAGATGAGATCACTTAATTGGCCATATACAATTTCTTGTATTAGGAATTTGTCTTTTCACATACCCCAACTTGCTCCCCATGAGACATGCAGACAGGGAGTGAAGCTTGGGGTCAGAGTGCAGGGTCAGCCATTTATACGGCACCCCTGGAGCTGTTGGTGTTAAGGGCCTTGCTCAGGGGCCCAGTTCAGTAGGAATCCTCTACAAGCCACAGGATACGAACCAGCAACCTTCCAGCCACAGGAGCAGATCCTTAGCCACAGAGCCACCACACCTCCCCCTTGCCTCCGATGAGTTGACATAAAGTATGTAAGTTTACGAAAAGACACATCCACAATCACTTGAAAATATACATTTTACTTTTAGGCTTCCTAGTTGTGGAACAAGTGAAATCCTGTAAGGAATGTAATGATTTATTTTTTTAAGTCTGGGCAGGTACTGTATATGAGGGCTGAGAATAGAAATAGGGGAACTGCACAATTTCACCATCGGACCACATTGAATTAAAATCAATTTCAATTTCCCACCAACAAACTTTGTCAAGTATTTTTTATGCCCACAATGGGCCACAAAATACTTTGAGTAACAAAACCTATCACTTAAACTGCACCTAGTCAAAATCTGTTTAACCAATTAACTCCAAGGTTTAGTATTATAATTATTGTAGGAAAAGGATTAAAATAAATAAAACACATCTAAACACATTTACTTTTTTTAATTATGGATATGTGACCTGTAATACTAACGTCTGCTGTTTAAAATAACAATTATGGTAATTATCACAGTAATGGCCAAACATGTTAAGAATTATTACGAGCATACCACATGCATCAGATATCCAGCACAGCTGTTCCTGTGTATATGCTTATACCCTAAAATAACCAAAAGATTGTGGCAGACCAGCCTAACAGCTGCAATTACAGCTGATCTACCAACAGAGGCCATTGTATAGCTTCTAATCTTTGTAAATAGCCATAGTAGGTATTGATCATGTAATTATTAGGTAATTGGAAAAGAGTTTAGAATTTCAAATTCTCACATGGGTATTATTAAATAAAAATACCATGGGTAGCACATGGGTATAAAAAGGGTGTGCACAATAAGAGAAGAGATACGATAAATAATTATATAAAAAGGGTGTGCACAATGGTTGTGGTAGTTAGTGTTTTTGAATGTTAGTTTTTTAATTAATATGGAAAGGTATACAGTAAAGCCTCCTTAATGTTTTTTCTGGGTGTGCGTGCGTGCGTGCGTGCGTGCGTGCGTGCGTGCGTGCGTGCGTGCGTGCCCTTAAGATGTCCACAAATAACTCTGTGAGCTGTTACTTGTTTTTTAGGTTTTGTTTTAAACTACATGACGGCCTTATCCTGGCACTATGAAAAGAGTTTTGGAAGGTCTTGAGCCCCCTCCCAAAATGTGGGAAGCTTTAGGCAAGAAAAAGAAGTCTTAAGGGTGAAGGGACACTCTGGCAGGGGTGATGTGGCAAGAGGGAATGGTAGTGTCTTATGTAGTTGATCGGACTTTCAGTCTATGAAGGTTGTGAATGGTTTGATCCAACTTGCCACTTGGAGGAGCACCCTGAAAGGTACCTAGAGTGGTGTGGCAACTGTTAAGGGTCTGGGCATGAGACCCTGCTGCCCCAAACCAATGAACCATGCCATGCATTCGTTCCTACTCGTGGTGCAGAACTAGAATACTGCATGGCTTTCCTGGGTGAGACTGAGGTGGTTCAGGAGTTTTATTGCCCAAGGAAGAAGAAGGTTTAAACACCTGGTTGTCATGTGACCTAAATAAAATGCAGGAGGAGCATAACCCTGAGACTGTGGAGGAGAAGTTTGGTTTATGCCAACTGTTCCAATGTGAAGAGAGAGGGGATTTCAACTGGAAAAGTTTCAGTGCATAAGGCTACTTCAGATGTCCAGCTTAAAGAACTGCTGATTGTCTGTGAGTGGAGTACATGGATCTAAAGATGAAAGCATTCTAGTTGATGACACCAACTAACAGGATCAGAGACTGCAACAGTTGCTGGAAGATGGCTGGGGTGCTCTGTTGACCCCATTAGAGTGGGAGAATGCTACTTTTTAATGTTATGCCCACAACTGAAATTGTACCGATGCACACGCCCATGATTTCTCCATCTGAAAGCAATCACCTGAAGATCTAGTTACTCCATTATTTACCATAGTAACAGAATAAGGACAGAAATCAATACCACCTGAATGTAATTTATTAACTATTTTGTTCACCAGCAGATATTTAAGATGAATACAATACCCCTCAATTCTGAGTTACAGCCTTCTTGTGTGCTGTGCTTTCTCTGTGTGTTTTCCCCTGCATTTGGACTTCTTTGCTTTTTTTTTCAGTTCTTGATTCCTGGATTGTCCTATATTCCTGATTGCTTCTCTGTGCTAACCTGGCTTTTTTTGCCTAAAATTTATGGAGCGTATTCGTGTATCAAATTTGGCTTGCTCTCAGACAAGTCTTGAGAATTCTGTCCTGATATTCAACGGCTCTACATCTTGACTCCTCATTTTTCTTCCGGACCATATTCTGTTCTGCCCAAACTATAACTTGCTCGTCTACTTGCCTGCAATGGGATTAATCCCCCTCCTCTACTGGTGAGCGCAACAACATTATTTAACCTATAAAGTGAGTTAAAGCGAGATCCTGCAAGCTAGCAGAACAGCATAGGAAGAGCTAAGAACCTGGTATCCAAATTGGCTGTATGGATGACTTGGATAATGCATCCACTTTCACCCTGGTTAGAGTGTTTTGAAGTAAAAGAGGTGACTCATCACCTGAAAGTCTGAGCTAAAGCTAAAGTCTCCAGGCTGAACTGGAAAAGGCACAACTGGAGATGGCCCAGTGTTGTGAGCTGCTTCTAGAATGGATATCACTATAACTAGGACACTGTGTGATCCAGGATGGTTATATGACTGCCATTTTGTTCTTTTGTCTATTCTCATACTGTACTGCGAAGACCAACCAAGAATGAGGTTAATTGAACATTCTAATGAACATACAGTATGTTGAACCTTTTTTTTTCTCCTCAGAGTTCAGACTAACTGTCACACAAACCCCTATACTGATGGACTTGAAGCTTATCAGGTTTCATCATGCTAAATGTGCTGCAGACCTGCACGTTGCATGTTGTGTTCACACTTCTTGCTCCCACAATGGGTCATTATCTGATCAGCTAACTGCTCTTCAATAAACACTTTGTTTTAATAGTTTGTTAATGAACTCATTCATTCTCTAGGAGCCAGTATGCCCTGAAAATGATGATTAGCACCGATTTCCGTTTAAAGCCCCATACATACCAAATTGTGTATTGTCAATCCTTTAATTGAATGTAAATTGGATCACAATTTGCTAAAAGTGAAATGTGGATAATTTAATGAAAACACAAGTCATGATGCTTCGTAACACTTTCCCACAATTAAACTGACATTTTCATTTGAAAACACTCCCAAGAACTCTGTTTGTGGGATCTGAAGTACACTTAAGCAGAGTCTGTAAACTATTAGAAAATCAAAAACAAAGCTTTACAAAGGACTGGTGTGTTTCATCCATAACCTTGCAATTTTTTTCACTTTTCAGCACAGGTGCTACAAAATGAATGTCTCAGCATCTCTGTAATCCAAATCTGATAAATGGCCAGTTGTATAAAAATGATCTGATGTAAGCGGTAATCTTGCTAACAGTCAGTTGCTAAGGGAATTAAACCGCTTTAACCAAAATATTTAACCATGATGAATTGTATAGTGAATACAATGCACATTTTATTTTGTCTATTAGGCCTGTTTTGCAGAGCTGTTTTAAATCCTCCTCAGAACAAAACACTCCATCCCCCGCCCAACATACAATATATCTTAAAATACATTTGCATGTTAAAGCATTATACTGTTGTTCTATACAATTAGTGCCATTTAATGTGCTACTTTAAGGAATGAGCATGCTATATTGCCTAAATTATTGGGGTTTTGTCCTCTGAGCATAAAAATGGAAATAAGGTTGGTATATATAGTACATAACAGTAACCTTGGTTACTAATTACTTAACCTGTTTTTATTTATTAGCCTTACATGACCATTAGTTTACACATGAGGCATCTTACTAATTTTGTGACATTATCACCTTTCTAGTACATACTTCTGATAATATGGATATAGAACCAGTACTAAAAATTCAGTTTTTAGATAAAAGAGGAAACTGCTTTAAGATGCATTTAATGAAGCATGGGTCATTTCAATCATGTTTTAGTCAAGTGGGTTTTATTTTATGACTGGGATCAGTTTTCTTCATTGAAATTGAAATTTCCTTACAATACCTTGCATGCTGTGTACAGTACATTGGGGACTTCTCAATATATATAATTTCAAAAAGCATGAAAGCAATATGCACCCAATGGAGTAATTATCTTTAAATGTTTGTCTCAAAGAATGCCCATACTGTAAATAATTAAGATGGCAGAAACGAAGATATACCTTTAGGTACAGTTTCTATATGTTGAAAACCATGTACACTGCACTAGAAAAAAGTAAAATGGGATGGGGAGAACACCTACTATACAAATCTTGCACTCAATTTACTATTGCTGCATTTTTAGGTAAATTATCAATGGACACTGTAGGAGCATGCGAAGCTGTTTCTGAAGCTATAAAACCAGAGATTTCTGTATTTTGTTGTCCAATTGATCCAGTGTACAGTATATGGTAATAACCTTAGATTTTTATTTTAATGGGATTTCTCATTTGCTTAAGAACCAGTTATTGAAATTTTCAAACAAGTCGGTTTTAGTGAGAATTCAATCATGCTAAGTCAGAATAAAAGGTAAAGGTTATTAATTTAAAATCTAACTATCTTAAAATAGAAACTTCAGAAGGCATCCTTGCAGGAGATATTGTAGAACTAGTTCTCCTTAGTGCTGCACAGTTTCTGTAAAATACAACTCTTAATGTACAAACACGCTGATGAAAAACTATAATAATAATAAACTTTATTTTATATAGCGCCTTTAAAGGTGGCTGCTCAAAGTGCTTTACAGGATGATAATAACAATAAATAAGGAGAATACACAAGATAAGACACAATTACAATATATAGAGGAGACCGTGGATGGTGGTACTAAGAAGAGCAGAGGGGTGAAGAATGGAACCAGTTAAGTAAAGGCTTTTCTGAAGAAGAGGGTTTTGAGTCTGGATTTGAAGGAGTTTAGAGAAGGTGACTCTCTGATATCCTTGGGCAAAGAGTTCCAGAGCTTGGGGGCATAACAGGAGAAGGCCCTGTCACCCATACAATGTAGACGGGCTTGGGGGACAGTAAGGGCAGAATTTGAAGAGCGGAGGTTGCGAGGTGGGGAGTAGGGCGATAATAGTTCAGACAGGTACTGAGGTGCCAAGCCATGCAGAGCCTTATAGGTGAGCATAAGGATTTTAAAGTCTACACGGAATTTGACCAGAAGCCAGTGCAAGGACTCCAGGACAGGAGTAATGTGAACACTTGCACTAGACCTGGTCAGGATTCTGGCTTCTGAATTTTGGACATACTGTAGTTTGTTCAGAGTAGATTTTGATACCCCTGCGAGTAGAGCATTACAGTAGTCAATTCGAGAGAATACAAATGTGTTGATCAGCTTTTCAGCCACAGTTAATGATAGCATAGGGCGTAGTCTTGCGATATTTCTAAGGTGAAAAAAAGATGTTTTGACAGTATGCTGCACATGTGGGTCGAATGTTAAGCCAGAATCGAATATAACCCCAAGGTTTTTCAATTTTGATTGAAGCTCAAAATTACGAAGTGGCTTACGAAGTGGATGGGGGGTACCAATAAGCATGACTTCAGTCTTGTCGCAGTTGAGATGAAGGAAGTTTTGAGTCATCACAATTTTTATGTCAGAGATGCAATTACTGTAGATAGAATAGAGACAGCCACATCAGTGTCAGGTTTGGTATGGATGTATATTTGAGTATCGTCAGCAAAAAAATGAAAGTTGAGGCCATGTGATCTTAAAAGCTGACCAAGAGGGAACATGTAAATGCTGAAGAGCAAGGGGCCCAGTATTGAGCCCTGAGGGATACCAGACTTAACAAGACCAATTTCAGACCTGTACCCATTAAGAGAGCCAAAGTGACAGCGATCAGTGAGGTTAGAGTTTGAACCATTTGAGGGCAGTGTCATGTATATTATAATGGATGTATATTTTAGAAAATGTTACAATGAAGAAGATTCTGCTCAATAAGTCCTCTGTACTATATAATGATCACAATTTATATGTATTTTAACCACTGTATCTTAAATGGAATAAGTTCAAAACAGCAGCGAATAATTTTGCCCAAATTATCCAAGTAAAATTAAGTTACACTTATTGATTCAGCTACAGTATTCTGAACATTCAAACTTTTCCTAATCCACTAACTGACCTCTCAACTTCCATGTACAGGGCACAAACGGCTTTAAGTTGCTGCTTCTACCAGCGCTTCAGCATTTGATCACAAGCTTCACTTGAGCTCTTCAGAGCTTTTCTGTGCTGCAGCCAATTTACAACAAAAATGCTCTGTCAGTCTGTCAGCTCTGTTTGCTCCCCACCCCCTGTGCTTTCCTATCCAGAATACTATGATAATTCAGTATACTATGCTCTATTGGGTACACAGTATGTAGTTCCCATATGGACTCAGCCTATGTTTTGTAATGGTGTGCTTAAGCAATGTATTGCAGGATAACGTCTGCAACCTTTTGCAATGTGCAGTGCAAATGATCTTCTCAGATTGCAAATTAGTTGGATAGACTTTTAAAGCAAAGCTGTGATCCTTGGGATTGAGTTTTTTTTTTTTGAGGATGAAATGGGTCAAGACAAGTTTACAGAGAAAGCTATAAATCAAAGTTAAAGATTAGATCTTCTGTGTGGCAAGTCTTTCTCTGTAATGGTAATGATGTGCCTTTAAAGTATAGCCAAGTTGCGAAGGGGCTAAATGCTAAGGGCCTTCCTAACAAAACCCTTCCCTTTGCCCTGCAGGGACTTCTTAAGCCGGGTACTAATATGTCCTTTAATTAAGATATAATGGGCTTCCAAAGTGACTAATTCTTATAGATTTAGTGCCAGTGTTGAAAAGCTGCATTTTAAATTGTAGTGGACCACCAGAGGTAAGCCTTGATAAATCACCTCCGAGACCTATTACTGTTTTAATATACTTTTCTACTTTAGCTGAAGACAAATGGAAACTCCCTTACGTGTTTAACTGGGGCATGAAAAATGGTTGCTAAAGAAAAAGAAAAGCGAAAATTGATACACAGATTGCATTCTAATTTTCAGTTTCTACTGGAGATTGTGTCCCCTAACAGTGGATTTGTAATATGTTTCATTTTTATTACTAGCTCACGCACTGCATTACGCAGATAGGCTTGATTGCACAAACTTTTAGCTTTGTAAACACTTGCTTGGAGCTCGGCTATTAATTTCCTGTAGATAGAGTATGTCTCAAGTTTGTCAGGTTTTTGGCTGTGCCCACTTAGCCTTAGTGTTGGAGTTTCTGCTATATTCCAGTTATCTTTAATGTTGGTTAAACTATAGGCAATACATTTTACTCTTTAAGTTCTTTGAATACTAAAGTCCACACACCAGTTATTAAAACCTTATTACAAGGTAGTTCAGAGTTATTTAAGTCAAAGCACTGTACACTATATTCAGAAAGCCACCAAAGATGTTTTGTGTAACTATGAATAGTTTAATATTTGGTATTTGTATGCTTTCAAGCAATATAGACATTTATTTGTGGTACATGTTCCTACATGTTCATTAACATGCAGTAATGTTTGAGTACTTCAGAGTTCAGAAACAGAAAAAAGCTATGAGAATAGGGGAGTACAAGGAAGAGTTATTTGAAAATGTTAAGGAAAGGATGAGGTCAAAGACTATATAGTATACTGTAGGTATACTGCAGTGTACTATAAGGAAGGTGCTGTACACTTCAAGCTGTCAAAATGGAAGGGAAAGGCCATGAATATGAACCAAGAGTGTATCTAATTTCTTCTGATTTTTAAAATGCAGTGTTTCATTGACTCAGTTATCATGAGAGGGTACAGCCTCGTGTCTCCACTGCAAGCCGATCAGATAGTACTATGTTAGGCTATGATTCCTAAAGCTGTCTCTGGTCCAATGCAGCAGATGGGTCATTTATCTCTTTCCAGACATGATGTTTTTTATTAGGTTGATAAAGTTATTTCTAGGCTGAATTGCGTTTTTAAGAACAAGATGATAGATATGTTATGTTTTAATCTTCAAATTAATGAGACCTCTGTGAAATGGGAACATTCTGGAGCAACTGAAAGTAAAGGTGACAATCAGTGGATGCAAAATTGCATAATTCACATCTAAAATAATGACTTTAGTAAACTGATTTACAGTCCTCATTTGGGTTCAAGTAAGAAAGGGGAATAAAGTTTCAAAAACTTTAAATGTGTCCATTTTTAACTCTGAATCTTGTTGACACACCTCTCTATTTCAAACTGCAGGAGTATTGGCAGATCTTATCCTAATCTATTGCTATGCAGAACAACAGATGAGATACTGTATAGGAGCTTTCATGTGCAATTTACTCTGCCTGGGATTATGCAGGTTAATCATACGAAAACTCCCACGTAATGCTGTTGACAGAATCTTTGCAGCCCATTAAAGTGTGAGGAGACATCGACAATTAACTAGATTATGATGCTGACATGTTAACATGTCTTTAATAAGTCCTATTTAACCCCCTGTTTTGGTAAATTCATTCTTTGCAGCATTATCTTGGAAATGGCAAACAACAACTGGCATGAACCACAAACAATTGAATTTTCAAGGTAAAAGCTTTATACTAAGAAGAGTTATAAGGATGTATTTGTCCATATGTCACATGATACAAAAGGAATTAATAAAAACGTTTCTGCTTTACGAGTTGAAAACATTAAATACTTTAATAATGCTAGTCACTCTTTGTTGTGATGTTTGCATCCCTAAGACAAATGTTAATTTTCATTTTAAAAAGGATTATGCTTTAATTCTTTAAAACCTGGCTTGCTTTGTATTCATTTTATAAGAGGAATTGCTTCAGCAAAGCAAGAAATATATAGTTTACCCTACTACCAATACAAGTATCACAACAGTTTGTAAACAAGCCTTGAGGCATTCTGTCATATGCTTGGTTTACATTTTCCATTCTTTTTACATCATTTGTCATTGCAGATTGCAAAGAATGTGATACTGTGCCCCCCTCTGATCACATAAGCTGCTTATAATATATTGTTCCTAGCATTGCACTTAACCCATTAACATTTTCTTGTCATTGAAAACCAATACATTTAAATATAATAATTGATTTCTAGGGACCTGCACAGATATTAATACCTGTTTTGGCAAAAACTACTTGAAGGGTCTAATGACCTTGCCCATAGTATAAATTCTGTATTTTTTGTGTAATCTGATAAAACCTCTTGTCTTTAATTCACCAGTAAGATATCTGGGTCATTTACCTCTGCTTTAGTGTATAGCAGTATTTTGTGTGTTTTCTTGTTGAACAGCTGGGTGTAATTTATTTTTCTTAAGGAGTGGAAATGGTTTTGCTAAGGGAACTGGTTTATACCATCTTGACCTCAAATGAATGGTAATACATTTTAACAACAAGCAGCACATTAAAGTAAAGGAATGAGGTGGCTACTCATTAATGAACCAGTTCGATTTTTTTTTAAATTCTTCAATTGACGGGATTGTGTTATAAGACTGTCATAACAGCAGTATTACTGCTAAGCAGTTAGTTTTTTTTGTGAAGTGAATTTCTTCTGCATCACAGATGAACAAATAATTTGATAAATAGAAAAATGCATTGTTGGAGCTGTTTTTGCAAACCTCTAAGTGCAAGTAAAAGCAGGAATTGTGTGTTATCTGTACTCCTTGAGAAGTCAAATTTAAAATAATTCATTTTCTCTCCAGCAATTAATATTTAGCTTTTTGGAATCATGTGGGCATACCATGTAGTACAAAGATGGTATCATACAGCTCAATTATGTTTTATGTAACTTCACTCTGAGTACTGGAAGCTAATGTTAGCACTTTTTCAAAGATGGATGAGACACTGAATTTTAAGTAATTTCAATGCAGGTGATTTGCATTTTTATGAAAGTGGCCTGAAATATGTTTTTACCCAACACAAGATAGAACCACTTGAAAAATCGTTTGAGCCCTTTCTCAGCACCCTCTCAAATTCTAAGCTGGAGCTAACTTAAAAATTCTGTTCATCAAGCTGTATTAAGAACGGCTAAAATGTAAAAAAACATGTGGACACAAGCACTTATTGTATGTGATTTCAGAACTGTTCCACTTATTTTTATAACAACCTCCAAAATTAAAAGAATGTATTTTTTACTTAATGCAGCCCTCAGGATGTTATTGTCTGTCTAAACTGTACCCACCACATGTAGTAGGAATGTAATGCAGTGGTTATCACTATTAAAAATAAATATTGTATTATTCTTTTTCACTTTTTTGGAAATAAACAAGTTTAAACTTGGAATTCATGTTCATCCTTCATGTTGCATTTTGACAAATGGCATTAACGATATCTTAAATAACTGCAGAGCACATTGCATTAATTTAAATAACCTGACATTTGATACTAAAATGTCGAGAGAACCCTTGCATAACTGCAGGCCAACAAATTAAGATTTTATGTAATTATGTGGTGTGTACTTACAGTAGTCGCAATGCCACTTTTCTTAAATTAATGACTACATGAATTTTGAAAGGCTCCTTCTAACAATATCGTATTTTGACTACATGTCAGATTTTGGCATCTCTAAAGGGGAAGTGGAACAACAAAGGTCAAAAAACAGATTTACTTAGAGCCATGCAAATCAGATTAATTAAAGAAGTGTCATTATTTATTGCAGCTGAGAATAGTTATCATCATCTAAAGTTTAGTATATTAACTTGTTGCCTTAAAAGTTTAAGAACTACAATTTTCCAGAAATGGGAACTGTACTTTAAAGGCTCAACAGAGGTTGAATTGTCAGACCAAGCTACAGTGTCTGCAAAGTTTCATGATGAGACTGAGTACATATCTCCTGTGGGTCTGGTGATGTAATTGACCATATTAAATGAAAGGATGAATAGAACTAAAAGAGAACACCATTCTCAGAATGAAATGAATGACTGTTAGACATGCACAAACACTCTAAGAAAGCGTATCTCAATATCAATAAGCTTTTATTAAAAATTTAACACAAGAAAACAATCCATGAACCAAACAAATATTTAGAGCCCATGAACTGCACCACAACAATGCCAGTTGATAAATGATGTTGCAATCTAATGACTTGAATCATTTCTCATAAATGTAGCCAGTGTTCTGTCTCCTGTATATAAATAAATAAATAAATAAAAATTCTGGCTTGAAGCCACTAAATGTGTAAATAGACAAAAGCATTGATGCGCTCCTTCCCATTTATTAGGAATGCATTCTCATGTTTGTCTACTGATAAATCCATATCTAAATTGACACTGTTGTTTAAAGAACAATCATAGCGCATAAATTGAGATTAATGCAATCTTAAGAAACTTCATTACATCTCCAGATTGAATCCTCCTCCTGTCCTTACCATCAGTTTTTTTTTTCTGGAACAATAATACGGCCCTTTGCTGTAATAGCCAAGCCATAATGATATATGACATAATTATATTTTTAGTACGCAGTCATGACTACAATTTAGTTCATGTCAAGGAAGTTAAATTATTTAGAATGCCATGCTAATTGCAAATCATTTAGTGAGCAAATTAATTGTCTTCCTACTTGCATAACATGGATCTCTGAAATAACGACAGGTATTTTTATTTGTAAGCTTTATAGAATTTAATCCTGAAACCATTTTATTAAAATAAACATAAGCAAGTCACTGTTTTTAATTTAAAGTAATGTAAGTATATTTTAGTGTTTTGAAAAGTTGATTCAGCAGTTAAATGACACTTGATTTATTAAATTCAATTGTTTCTGCTATTTTAGATTTGTTACTTTCTGTTCATTCATTTTTTTCAGTCTATTCTGCAGAGAAGATTCTGTGCTTCTGTATCTATAGTAAAAACATGAAACTGTATAGGATTTTTCTCTGTTGTGAGGAACTTTGATGAGAACTATAAACCTCCTCAAACCTAAAGGGAGATATTATGTTGATCTGGATTCCAGAAAAAGCAATGGAATATGTCTCTGGTGCCCTGCATTGGATGCCTTTTGAATCTCAGAAATGTGGTTGATGCTTGATTGCACTCAGCAAGAAATGGCTTAGGACTTCCCTTTTTTCAGAGCATATAAGACTAAATTTCTTTTCTGTTTGTCTTAACTTTGAGCACATGCTGGTAAACACTTTAAAGTTTGATAGGAATGAAAAGAAAAATTGCTATTGACTTGAAGAAACATACCCACTTTCCAATTGATAACATTCACACCCAACCCAGCACATTCAACCATGCAGAAAGACAAGCTGATTCTTCACGGTACTGTTTTATTCAACAAAAGGGAAGAGGTCCTGTAAAGATTTTTATGGCAATGCTTCGAGTATAGAATACAGTTTTACATAGTCATTCTAACCAATATACAGTCCACATAGGGCAGAATGCTGAATAATCTAAATATTCATCTGTATTTTTTTAAAGGTTAGACAGTGGGTAAGTTTAAAATAATGAAAACAAATATTATTTCACTATTGTGTCCCTGTAGGCATATTCTGCAATTGGACACGTGTAAAGCATTTCAATCTGCTCCCCTGCTTCCATTTTAGGAAGAGAGGCTTTGATTAACCTTCTGAATTGCCTTTGTGTTTACGGATTTTGCCTCCCTTCTCTGAGGTATAAAGTGCATGATCTCTCTGGAGAAATGACCTCGAGCCTTGTTGCTCAAATGTCCCACATGCATTTCCTCAAAGCTGGAGTGATTGTGTCCAAATGCTAGCCTGTAGCTGGTGTTCACATTTAGCAGAGCCGAAGCAGTTTTCTTCTCAGTAAGGAACAGACAGCAGCGTATAACCTTGTGATGTGGAGATTATGATTTTCATGCAGCGATAAGCAACAGTGCTCTTAGCACTTGATGGTTAGCTGTGTGAGGCATAGAACACTATTCTCTCTCCTGTGAAAGCTCACTTTTTTTTCTCCCAGAAATGAAGTGAAAAAAAAAATCCATTTGGTACTAGTAGAATTAATTGCTGGAAAAAAGTTTAGAATATGAATGGCTGATTTTGAAACTCAATTTCAGAACCTGTAGAATTTATTAATGCTCTGAAAACCATTCCTGCTTGAAGTGCTTGAGTTGCAGAGCACTGCTTTTATCAAGACCATTTCCATCATAATAGCAACTCAATTTAATGAACTCTGTTCATCAGCCTAGACCTTTGAATAGTTCATTTCCTGGGGGCAAATAAAATACATTTCTAAATATTTTTTTTCAAGAAGAAAAGTGCAGTACTTTTTGTGCAAAATCTCACCATTGCTTTCAAAGGTAAACACATTCATGTCTAATCAGGGAAGTCTTGCACTATAGAACTGATTAAAACTGCAACTATTAAACTCCTGATATAATTGTTCAGATTTGTTCTAATTTTGCAGATTCTAAGTGTAGATACACAATTTTAAAACGTTTCCTTTTGTTTTAGCATTGAAATCTTGTTATGGTAAATTTTAATGTCCAAAGACCCATTTAAAGTGAATTTGACAATATCCTGCATGTAATTTGAAATTTTATGTTCTGGAGAGTTGCATTATATTAATAACCTAGTTTCAGTAAACCCTAAAACATGTTTCTGTTGGGATAATGTTACCTAGTGAGCAGCATGGGGCATATTGTATTAATTCCTGCTTTCTGTTCTGGCCTGTGTCGCCATCATAACATGCTCTCCCTACAAAGCATAAGAACTGTCCATGAAGGGATGACAGAAAACAGGAGATTCTTTTGTTTGTATTTTAATGCACTAGTTGACAATTGCTGGGATCTTTATAATGCATACTGACAATATCACGTAAGCTTTTCGCTCAGACCTTGGTTCTAAAGGATCTTTAAGGTAAAACAAGCTACTAGTCATTTTCATTGCTTTTACTGGAGCATGCTAAATCTCAGAAAGCATATTTTATTTGAATATACTGCTTGAAATGTGAGGCAATAGTTGCCATGCCAGATGATGTATGAAAACTCCACTTGGAGCTGCCTAGCCTAGTGCCTTCCAAAGTGGTTAATGTTTAATGCGATCTTCTTTGCAACTTCCGGAACAAATGCAAAGGGTGGGTGTTATAAACGTGACTTTATCAGAGTCAATGATCAGGATCAAGACAATTTTATATAAATCGTTTAACTGCCACCCCATTATTATTTTGACAAAATATTGTTTTTTGGAGATTTCAGGTTGCTTATGAATTATTTCACTAGTCAGTAAGAGGGAAAGAGGTCACTTGTTTTAAACCTGACAAATGTTTGTGGTACTTTGTCTGCATAGTGTTTAAGATGGAACATTACCTTACATTTTGGCTACAACCTTCTCTTTGCACTGAAGATGAGAAATCACTTTAGTTACTGTAGGGTTTCTGAAGTATTTTATCTTAGTAGAAACCCATGACTCAAGACAATCAGCATAGTATACAGTAACATAATCTGTGATAACGGAATAAATCCAATATACTGTACATTGCTCTTCCCATTTATTAGAATTTTAAAATAAAAATCTCTACTACATACGTATTGCAATCTTATATGTCACCTTTGGGGAAAAAATAGGTTGAACAATAGCTCTGTTAATGTGTTTTGTAGCTATTTATGATGTCTAGGGATTCAGGTTGCTTAAAACACAACAGATAAATTTAAAAGGTAATTTAACATGAAAAAAACTGCACAGCCCATTACTCAAAGGATTCAAAAGAGAAATAAATGGCAATGTTGCCTGCAGGAAAAATGTACAGTGTTTAATAAATCTTTTAATGCACAGCGATGTTTGCTGTGATATTTTCTAGATGAATTTTCACATAACCTTGACAAGTTTCAGCCTGTACCAGCAAGTATTAATTTGTATTATTTAGCAGGGATTCAAAGCGGGGAAAAGATCAAAAGGCATCCAAAGAAAAAGAAAAACTGTTTAATTAAAGTTCCTGAGAAATATACCTAATGTATCAGATAATTTTCCTGTTTTTGCTGGGCTGTCTGTTTCAGGCATCATTGAATGTTGAGCTGCATCTACAGTATGTGGCCCAGGAGAGGAGAATAAAATCAGCACGCACTGCTGAAGATGAGTCTGCTCAGGAAATGTTCAGTAACATGCTCCACTTCCCAACATTTGCCAGTCCCTTTTCTCTTCCACACCTCACACAAGACAGTTGTTATCTTGAATCTGAAAACCGTGCTGCAATAAGGACTCTGGCAGATATAATTAAATATTTCCTTTTTTGAATATCTGCTTGGCAATTTTGTAGTTCTTACCTAATTAATTTGTTTTAGCTGCTGACTGTTTTATTATTAACATACTAATTAGGCAATGTGTACTGTATTTTGAAATGGCGGAAGTGTCTGTAGCACAAAGGGAGGGCCCAAGGGGTAAAATTTAAATGTATTCCATAACTAAATGCAGACAGGGTCCTCTCTCTATTAAAAGAAGATACATTTTTTATGTTGGGGTGGGGCACAAGAATTAGAATTCTTTAGCTGTAAATTATTTCAAAAGTACCTCCAAAATTTACTATAATTGTGTAATATGCGCGCGTTTTGGGGGTACCTCTTTGTCCTGAAAACATTGGTGAGTCGAGCATTTGTTTAAGATACAGTATATATTTGGGACCTGTAAAAAAAGTCATTGAACCATAAATTTTGCAATGTTAAATGCAATAGTGTTTTACTTGTAATAGTTGAAATTCTATCTTCCCCATTTTGTACTGTATAAAATACAATTCCCCCTCTAATATAAACAATGAATTGGAATCTTATTCATTTCATATTCGTTTACTGAAACATATTGTGTCAGTTTTGCGTCTTTCGGCCTATTTCTTTATTTTCACAGTATATAATCATAAACAGTATTAAGAAAGCATCAGGGACTTCTGTTTCAATAGTACTGTAATTTCAGTACCAACTTATTATTGCTTTCCATCAGCAGTCACAGGTTTGTATTAAACGGAACAGGGTATTTTATATGCTGATTCCGGAGCTTTGAACACTAATTGATATAGGGTATGTTCTGGAATAATGTCAAGTCGTTTTCTATAGCACCTGAAGAGCAATGCATACTGATGCACCAAAGTGATGTAACACTCAAGTGGATTTAATCACATATTTTAAACATTGGCATCCAGCCAAATGCAAATCAAAGAATCAATGAAAGCATTCTGAAGTATCGGGTATGACCTCTTAGTATTAACATAATCTCTGTTGTGCTGCCATCTAGACCTGATTAGCTTCTGGTTAGGCTGCTATAGGATGTTTCACCACTCTTTTTTTGCATCTTCTGAGCAACTAAGGTAACACAAGCTCACAAGATTGTATTTTTAAAGCAAATACAATTTGCTGCAAATCAACTCCTGGTCCTCATAACTACTTAAGATTTTCTTTCAGGCTCTTTCGGCTTCAATTCACACATTGAACATGGCTGTCTTCATTTAAGATCCTTGTTTACTGTCCTAATAAAAATGTGCTTGTTTCTGAACATCATATTCTGTGTGACAAAAACATAATTGAGCTGTGAACTGAGGTATAGCAAGCAAATGTGGTATAATCACTACATTTTATCATCTGGAATATTAATGAGGGAAATAGACTTTAATGGGTCCATGTTGATAGATACAGTGATCAGTGGAGAATAGAGATGCAAAACTGAAGGTCCCTGTTTCTTCTATCGGATCTATTTGTCACAGACCCCCTATTAATGTTTATAACCTGGTAACAGGAGAGCCTGTTTGGAATTGAAATAAAATTAAATAAAGATTTCAAGTTTTTTGAATGAAATCACATTTATTTACTTTCACCGAATTAACAAATTCTCATTAGTTACAATAACTGATCCACGAATTTAACAGACATGAATGATACAGTACACCATTATGCATTGGTGGTTAGCTGTAAGCGTTCACTGTCAATGGGACAGTACTGTCACCATGGGTAAATGTGTCCATCCTATTCCTGTGTTTTACTGAAACCAAGTACCTGAATGAATAAACAATTTTATTGTTTTATAGACATTCAACTTTAAAACTGAAATTTCTCTCCCAAGCTTGTTTAAAAAATTTTAGATTTTGACTAGCTGGCTGTGTTTTGACATCCCTGTTATAGGCAATTCAGGACAGCAAATGTTTTTGAGCTGATATGGGGCGTTTCTGGAAAAGAATAGGGGTGTAATCCTGGCATCCTGGCCAAATTTCCCATTGGCCCTTATCAATCATGGCCTCCTAATAATCCCCATCTATGAATTGTCTTCATTATTCTGTTCTCCTCCCCACTAATAGCTGATGTGTGGTGAGTGCTCTGGCACACTATGGCTGCCGTCGCATCATCCAGGTGGATGCTACACATTGGTGGTGGAGGAGCCACCCCATTACCTGTAAAGCGCTTTGAGTGGAGTTCCCAGAAAAGCTTTATTGAAGTGTAAGCAATCATTATTATTATTATTATTATTATTAATTTATGTACTATAATAAACTGTAAAATTAGGTTTGGCACAGTGTACCGTCTAAGAAGTGTTAGTAAGTTAATCTTAATGAATGCTGTCTGAATGACAATCAGTCCTTCAGACCTGTTATTGGTCATTCAGAACATTGTCATGTTGAGGTCATCCAGTATTCTACCCTCGTTTGGCCGGCTGGCTTTTGTGAATCAAAATAAATGGTTATATGTGTAGGAAAGACAGATCCATCTTTTCTTAAATGATCACACTTTTGTTCCTACTGTACTTCCATAAAGTTGTTTAACTTTTAGTCTTTTATGTATTTCTTTTGTGGGTTAATATTTGTTTGTGGATTAATAATGGCAACAGGTGACGTTCCATGATTAAAAGTGATTAAAAAAGCAGTGAAAAGCTTCTTGAATTTCTTTTACATGGCCAAATGGGCCATTCAGTAGGGATGAGGTGGTAATTATTGTGCTAACTCTCCATACTTGTGTGATATCAAATGTAACAATTATTCAAAGGTGCATTATACATTATAGGCAATGTACTGTAGGAAGTTTTGATAATCTTCCACCACTGATAATGTATTTTACTATAAGATCATGCTATACACTGCTGTGTCATTCCTTAGCTAAAAAGTGAAAAAGCATAGTAATAAAATAAAAGTATTGTAGCATGTCATATTACCACAGTCACTTTACAGTTAATACAAGCTTTTGCAATTAGATTAACTTTAGTTACAGATTGCTGGAATTGGTTTTCTGTTTAAAAAATGAGTCCACCTTAAAAAAAGAGCAAAATTGTCCAAACCTTCTGTGAGAATTAATTAATGTGCCTTTATTTTGTTTCAAAATGTTTCTATTTCCCGTGACCCTAGACAGGATAAGCAGACTGAAAACAGATAGATGGATGTTTCTATTAAAACATGAACTCTAATGGTAAATGTATTCATGTCTAATGTGTTCGCTCTGTTCTGTATGAATGCAAGCAGAACATAAAAGAATTGCACTTCTTCCATTAGACACTCAGAGTTGAATACCTAATGTTCCACACTAAGGTGTCCTCTACCTTTTGAATATGCTTAAATATAAGATCCATATGAAATCTTACATTTTTGTTCTATGTGCAATAAAAGCTCATCATTGAAAACATGTTGCTTTGGTGCAATGGATTGTATTTCTCTTGATTCTCTGCTGAAGTGCATTTTAGTGATACATTAGGTTTGCATATGGTAGCTTTTAATTTTCACTTGAACACTTGAATTGGGTCTGCACATCCTGATGTTTCTATTTCGGAACTGATTGATTTCAATATTAATCCTACTCTTAAATGCAATATAATGAGAAGTTAAGGAGAGTGCTATGAACCTCTAAATGTATTCCCTTTTAGTAATTAAATACATATATTAAATTATCACACTTGAATGAAGATCCCTATTTATTTATTTTTTTATTTTTTTATTGATTCTTTTCTCAGAGCGACATACTATTAAAGAATACCAATATAGTTGGATCATTTGTAGATGAGTATTTTAAGTAATCAGAGCACACATAGTTTATTCTATGATATTTTATGGTACAATGTAGTTGTCTTTAATTTATTTGAATGGTACAGTATATAACTTGCCTTGGAATAACCTTTCTCAGGCACCTAGGGATTTATATATTACCCAATAAAAGTATTCCTTCAAAACTTGCACAGAACCTTTCCTTGGACATTTATGTGACATCCAGTAGGGGATATCAGGAGAAAACTCTTTAAAATTAAAAGATCTGAACTGATAGCCTTCAGATCCCTGAAAATTGTTTTTAATTTTTGAAAATTGATTTGTTTTGTTCTGTAGAGTTTAGTTAAATTTTTCATTAAATGAAAGGTGCTCAGAAAGCACTGGGCACAAGACAGGATACACCCTGGACGCAGAGCAGACAGAGACAAGCACGCACACACTCACACCAGAGTCATTTTTCCCAGAAGCCAGTTAACCTACTAGCTTGTCTTTGGACTGTGGGAGGAAACCAGAGCACCCAGAATGAACCCACAGGAACATGGGGAGAACATACTCCATGCAGATAACAGCCAAGGTTTTGAACCCAGGGCCCACTAAGAAGCAGCAATGCTAACCACTGTGTCACCATGCCGCCCCCTTCAGAACATGTCATTGTCTAATAAGATGCTATAGTATGGAGCTGCAAAAACATATTGAAACTATAGCCAAACAAAAACTGTAAGCAGAAAAATTCCCCCTATTAATCTTCCTGAATTTCATTGCTTCAGAATTTGCATCTAATCTCTGAATCAATAATTTTTTTTGAAGATGTCAGATGTACTCTATGTCAAGTCAATGTACTCTATGCTGTATGTATGATATTCATTGCTGTGGAGAAATTGTACTGACAACAACCATGTTCATAGATTAATGATTTATAAGCAATTTTTTAATCGTCTGGTCCTTTGGTGTTATTTATGGAATAGTCAGGGGTTGGCCACCCTTTTCACGAAACATTTTGTCTCTTAGTTCTCTGCTGGTGTCAAGGAAGGGGGAGAACATTTCTGTGTTCTTGCTTTCAGAAAGAGAGGCTTAGAACTGGATGCTTCAGTTCGTATCTTCCACCCGGACTTTCTAACTGCTGCTGACAGGATACAGTTAAGGAACTGTAGGGAACAAAACCACAGAGGCTTTGAAAGCATGCAGTTATATAGAGCTGCCCAGATGTCTGCGATGCAGACGGTTTAAGCAACACCTTGTGATTTGGCTGTACCAAATTCCCCAGCCCCCACACTTCATTTTTCAGATCCTTAAGCCTTTCTTTGCCCCCTGGCCTTCACAGGAAATGGTGATCTGCCACTGTTTATCCTTCAGGCAGATTTTTCCCTTGAAGCCATTTTTGTAGCAAAACTTTGATCTCCGTGTTCCTAGGCATCCTTGCTAAAACATCAACACATTGCCTGCTGAGAAGCAGTACTGGTACCATTTTTTGGATCACATACAACATACTGTCTGATTGCCATTACATTTTATAGAGCCCCGTTGCTCAAGGGCTTTCACTATCCAATCCACTTTTTTTTTTTCTTCCAGAATGTTATTTTGGTTTACCCCAAAGGAATTAATGCTGCATTTGTTGCAAGTGTTTGCATTAAGCTTTTTCAGAGGATTTAAGCAGAGTTGTTTTCAAAGGAAAATGCAAAGAGCTCTTGCCCTGACAGGATACAAATAATTTTAGATTCAAATCTGTGTGAGACTCAGAGAGACATATTTGACATGTAAAGGGATTACTTTCAAAAACTATTTTATTTTCATAATCTGTTACAATGATTTAAAAAATAGACTTTTCCTATTTTGGCTGATATTCATTTTTTTTACTTATTTTTGTAAGCTGATTTATCTCTGTTTTTCAGGTTATAATACCCACCACTGAGTATGGATATTACAAAGTATTAAAAAAATAAAAACAATCAAGACTATTGATGATTGCAGCAGGTTTACAGATCATCAACACATTAAAGCATATATAAAAGCCCATTTTTATACTTTACAAGAGTATAGGAAGATATATCAGTTCACATACAGTAGCATGAGCAATATACAGTAAGCAGGGTCAAACTGAAACATTACATTTCTCCTCACCATCCTCACCATATCAAAACCTCTTATTTATCTGTTACTAAATCCTTATGATACAGTATGTTCATTCTCATTCTTTTCTTTTCAGTTATTTTTTGCAGTGATATTCAATATTAAACCAATTTCTATAGCGCTTGTAGAGCAATGCATGCTTATTTACAGAAACCTCAAAACACAGATCAAATGGATTTAATAATATCAAACAGAATCACAGAAAATATTAACTTATAGCCAAGGAAGCAAAAAAGTAACCCCAAAGGACCAAAACTACATTTTTGATATTAAACAATATGATGAACTGAAAAACGAAAACATTAGAAATCTAGGATGGTATAGAACTCTGTGAGCAATAACACAATCCTGGCAGCATTGACAAAAAGACTTGATCAGCCTCTGGATGGACTGCTAAATGGTGTTCTCCCCGTTGGTGAAGGTTGATCAGTTGCAGTTATCTCCTACTGCTGGCACTAGCGAATTCATCCCACAAATGTTCTGTTGGAACAGAAGAAATGGCTGACCTCCATGTTTTCATTAACTTGTGCCATTGTAATCCTAGTATTTTGTGAACTTGCTTTGTCCACCTGAAAAATGTTTTGCTGAGCAGGTTGCAGTAAACCTTCAACTTTGTGTTAAAACGGGATTCCTCACCACATCATCAAACATCTGCTGACTCACTGCTTGGCTTGAAAAATGCAACAATCAATATTGTACTAGTTACAATGTCATCCGTCAGGTCTGTCAATGACAAAACACATTAGTGAATGAAATACTCCACCACTCTCCTGCCATCACCTCAGATATTATCTGACCAACAGAAAATGTAATTGTCACCTCTCAGTTGGCAATGTTACCCCTAAATGATCTCCAAGCATTTTTATTATAGCACCTCCCACCTCTAATCTAAGAGTCCCTATGCAGAACATTAACCTTATCCTGCTGTGTACAGGCGTTCAGTGGTGATTGCCAAGTATGGGATTGCGTTACATGTGGCAGCCACACTGGAACAGTGGCAGTATTGACTTCCAGTATTCAGCACTGTCCTTTTGTAGAGTTTGTGTTTGAAATGTTCCATCCTGGAACACGTTTGTCCTTAATGTCCAAATAAGAAAAAAACATATTTATCCTTGAACGTTCCAACAGAAAAGAAAGTGTAAGCATCTAACTTTCAAGGTATATATAGCCATGGGGGTGTACTTTTTCTTTAAGGTAGGCAGATGTGTTATAGCCACTCACCAGGCCATTTCGGTAGCACAACAACTGTTCACGGCCGGCTCCTCCTCACGATCAGGTGCCGTCATAATGGAGAAGAGTAAAAGACGGAAGCAGAATACTCTTTTTCCTCGGAGAGTAGTTATATTGTTGGCTTTGTTATGCACAACACAATACCAGCTACACACACTGATCAAAGACCTTCCCCTTAGCAGCCCGCCTAACTCTCTCTTATAGTTCCTGTGTCGTCACGATGACCTTTCACCCTCTCACATCTGAAAATTATAATTATTTTTAAAACTCAAAACTCTTAACATTTATTAAATTACAGTATGTCTTATGTCACTACCTCACCCCAAAAGAAATGTCCTCATTTCTAAGTAGAATGAAGCACTGCAGAGTAACAACAAATTGAAAAGAAAAATAATGCCTAGAATAAGTAGGAACAGCACATTAGAACATTTTTTTTGTAACCAGAGAACAAGGAAAAAAATGGATTTCCATTCAGGACACCACACACAATAAACTCAATGCACAATAAAAAAGTCATCAATACAGGTGATGTATTTATCTGATGCCCTGGTGTCTGTGGTGGTAAGGGTGTGACAACTGGAACAGACCCCGCGGGGCCTGAAGTTGCTGGCTGTGACACCTGGGTGTCTGCTGAGGGTATGGGCACCAATCCCGAGCAGGATGGGGAGCCTTCAGCAAGTGTAATAATAATAATAATAATAATAATAATAATAATAAACTTTATTTTATATAGCGCATTTAAAGGTGGCTTCTCAAAGCGCTTTACAGGATGACAACAACAATAAATAAGAAGAATACACAAGATAAAACACAATTACAATATATAGAGGAGACAGTGGATGGTGGTACTAAGAAAAGCAGAGGGGTGAAGAATGGAACCAGTTAAGTAAAGGCTTTTCTGAAGAAGAGGGTTTTGAGTCTGGATTTGAAGGAGTTTAGAGAAGGTGACTCTCTGATATCCTTGGGGAGAGAGTTCCAGAGCTTGGGGGCATAACAGGAGAAGGCCCTGTCACCCATTCAATGTAGACGGGCTTGGGGGACAGTAAGGAGAGCAGAATTAGAAGAGCAAAGGTTGCGAGGTGGGAGTAGGGCGATAATAGTTCAGACAGGTACTGAGGTGCCAAGCCATGCAGAGCCTTATAGGTGAGCATGAGAATTTTAAAGTCTACACAGAATTTGACCAGAAGCCAGTGCAAGGACTCCAGGACAGGAGTAATGTGAACACTTGCACTAGACCTGCTCAGGATTCTGGCTGCTGAATTTTGGACATACTGCATTTTGTTCAGAGTAGATTTAGATACCCCAGCGAGTAGAGCATTACAGTAGTCAATTCGCGAGAACACAAATGTGTTGATCAGCTTTTCAGCCACAGTTAATGATAGCATAGGGCGTAGTCTAGTGATATTTCTGAGGTGAAAAAAGATGTTTTGACAGTATGCTGCACATAATGTTAAGCCACAATCGAATATAACCCCAAGGTTTTTCAATTTTGATTGAAGCTCAAGTACAGAGCCATCTACAGATAGGGTTACAGGACAGGCTTTATGAAGTTGATGGGGGGTGCCAATAAGCATGACTTCAGTCTTGTCCCAGTTAAGATGAAGGAAGTTTTGAGTCATCCAAATTTGTATGTCAGAGATGCAATTAGATAGAATAGAGACAGCCACATCAGTGTCAGGTTTGGTATGGATGTATATTTGAGTATTGTCAGCGTAAAAATGAAAGCTGAGGCCATGTGATCTTAAAAGCTGACCAAGTAGGAACATGTAAATGCTGAAGAGCAAGGGGCCCAGTATTGAGCCCTGAGGAACACCAGACTTAACAAGACCAATTTCAGACCTGTACCCATTAAGAGAGACAAAGTGACAGCATTCAGTGAGGTAAGATTTGAACCATTTGAGAGCAGTGTCAGAAACATAGTCTCAAGACGAGAAAGTAAGATGTTATGGTCAACAGTGTCAAAAGCAGCACTGAGATCAAGAAGGATGAGTATAGAAAGAGAACCAGAATCAGAAGCTATTAGAAGATCGTTAGTGACTTTGACCAGGGCAGTTTCTGTGCTGTGAAGTTGACGGAAGCCAGATTGGAGGGGTTCGAAAAGGTTGTTTGTCATGAGGTGGTTATGTAACTGAAGTGTGACAGCACGTTCTAGAATTTTAGCAAGAAAGGGTAAGTTGGAGATGGGGCGAAAATTGTTAAGATTGTCGAGAGCCATGTTCGGCTTTTTTGGCACGGGGGTAATGGCAGCAGTTTTGAGGACCGTTGGTACAATGCCAGTGCTCATGGATTCATGTATAATATTGAGGACAATGGGACAGAGAGAAGAGAAACAGGACTGAAATAAAGTGGTGGGAATAGGATCTAAAATAGATGTGGTGGGTTTCATGCGTGTAACTAGTTTATTGAGGGATGCTGAGTCAAGAAGAGAGAAGCTGGAGAGAAGGGAACCAGAGAAGTTGGATGAGGAGGGAGGAGGTATGGAAATGATATGTGTAGTGTGTTGGCACTTGTGTTGGCAGTGTGGGCACTGCTGGAAACACTGGATTTGGAAGGCTCCTGCAACGTAAGGCTTCATGCGGTTGTAGTGCTTAGCATCAGTGTTTCCACACTCGCAGATTTCAAACTTAACGGGAACTGTTGCCTTTGGGTGGGTCACAGGACGAACCACCACACATGGACCAAACCAACGAGGGAACAATTTGTTCCGATGGCTGGTGGGATTGTCAGTTAGGACTAAGTTTCCTGGTTTGTCAGGTACATACCTCATGCGACGGTCATAAAAGTGCTTTTGCTGGTGGTGTGCTTTCTCTCGAAATGTGGATGCTGCCTGAAAAGCTTGATGTAATCGTGCCTTAAGCATATTTGCATATTCTGCTGGTGTCCCAGGTGAGGCTGGGAAAACTGTTTTGGTATCAGCCAGAAGGGCATGGAGAAGCATTTGGGCCTCATAGCCATGTGCGAGGAAGAAAGGGGTAAAACCTGTGTGATTGTGGGCGGTGGTGTTATATGCCAAGGAAACCTGGGGAAGGTGCACATCCCATTCAGAACATTTGTCAAACAAATACTTGGCAAGTCTTTGAGCATACTGTATGATTGTATCTCTCGACTACACCATCACACTGCGCATGATACTGGGACGTTCGAAGTTTGTGAATGGAAAGGAAGGAACATACAGTAGGTGTTTTATAACGTCTGATTCAAACCATCGGCCCTGATCTGAGTGCAAAACTTCAGGCACTCCATCTTGCAGAATTAAATTCTCAAAAATGCAGCGTGCCACGGATTGAGCAGTCTGGTCACGCAGTGGGTAAAGATGAACAAATTTTGTGTACAAGTCCATGAGGAGCAGTACATAACAATTGCCCTTGCCCGATACTGGGAGTTCAGGGATATCTGCAGCCACCATTTGGAATAGTCGTTTTGGGGAAATTGGAATGAGTGAGGCTAGTGTGGATTGAGTGGATTGCATCGTGACTGACAAGCAACACAACTTTGACAGTGGTTGGTCACATAAGATGACATGAGGCCAATAAAAAACCTTTCAGCCCTGTCTAGTGTTTTAGAAACTGCATAGTGACCAGAACTAGAATGGCCATGGACATAATGTTGGACTTGTGGGATGAGTGCAGTGGGAACTACGACTTAGAATATTTTGGTCTTTGACGTAGCGTGGTAGATTTGTCGACATAACCCATTGTGTAACTTCTGTTTGTAAATCTGAGTCCACATTTTCCACAGATATGGTGAGCACTGTTTAAGTCTCCACATTGGTGGCCTCCTACCAGCTTCTACTTAATTAAGTACAGAAGCCAAGTCAACATCTTGGTGCCGTTTTCCAACCATGTCCCAATCAGATTGCACCTGCACAAGATTGATGGTACTGCGGTGCAGATCAAAGTGTGCTGAATGGTGATGTGGATTACATGACGTAGTTTGTGAAGCTACCAACACATGTGTGACCTGTGATGGGGAGACCTGAGGTGGACTGGCATCGAATGGACGACAGGACGTGGCATCAGCATTAAGGTGTTTAGACCCATCCCGATGAAGAATATGTCAGTCATAGACATCTAATTCAACTACCCATCGGGCCCATCTGCCTGTAATGTCATGATCCAAAGGCATTTTCTTCAGGCCAACCAGTTGTTTATGGTCAGTAATGATCGTAAACGGGTGGTGTGCCAAATATTGTCGGAAATGATGAACTGGCCACACAATGGCAAAAAGTTTGCGATCAAATGTAGACCATTTCCTTTCTGCTGCAGAGAGTGTATGGCTCGCATACATGATCACATGTTCTCTGCTGTGCAGGCGTTGTGCCAGCACTGCCCCTAATGCATGCAGGGATGCATCGGTATACAATAAGAAAGGGGCTGACCAATTAGGAAAGGCCATAATCGGTGGAGTTGTGAGGGCGTGCTTTAGCACCTGAAAAGCATCATTAGCTTCTGTTGACCACTGGAAGGGTACATCTTTGTGAGTGAGGCGATGTAAAGGCTTAGCTATGTGAGAGAAGTGCTTGATAAACCGCCAGTAATATGAGCAGAGAACTAAAAATGCTCTAACCTGAGTGGGAGATTGGGGTAGTGGCCAATTAGAAATTTGGTTGATTGTAGAAGGGTCGGGCTGGACACCCTGCTTTGAGATGTGATGTCCTAGAAAGGTGAAGGAACAGCGAGCAAGGTGACATTTAGAAAGTTTCAATTTAAGACCAGCCAAACGGAATCGGAGGAATATGTCGCGAAGATGTTGGAGACGGTTTGTGAAGGTATTGCTGTACACGATGATATCGTCAAGGTATATCAAGCAAGTGCTCCAGTGTAAACCACATAATACCAGTTCTATAAGCCATTGGAAGGTAGGTGGGGCATTACAAATGTCCATAGGCATCATTCAAAGTTGAAATAGCCAGTTCCAGTGGAGAATGCAGTTTTCTCCTTATCCTGGGGATCAAGTGGAATCTGCCAGTAACCAGCTGTTAGTACTAAAGATACAAACACCAGATAATCTGTCCAAGGTGTCATCTTCCCGTGGTAGTGTATGCGAGTCATTAATTGTGACAGCATTGAGACGTCGATAGTCGACACAAAAACGATATGCGCCATCTTCCTGATGTACTAAAACAACCGGGGCTGACCAGGGACTGTGGGACTCTTCAATGATGTTGTTTTCCAGGAGGTTTATTATCTCCTGTTGTAGTAAAGCTTGTGTTACAGGTGATATACGATAAGGTCGCAGTTTGATTGGTGGAGCATTGCCTGTTCTGATGTGATGTGTGACTAAGTCAGTTTTGCCATAGTCATATGGATGAGAACTGAAATGTCATGAAATTCACGTAATAGACATTTAAGTTGGGGTTTCTCTGTTACAGACTAGCTATCATCCAATTGCACATCAGGGAGAGTTGCATCTGAAGCAAATGAGGTGGTGACAGCTGACAAAAGGGTATATTCCTCATGAAGGCTGATGGAAAACAAAAGGCCCAAATGGCAGCATACATCAAGAGACACAGGCTACTCTGAGGGGTTAATGATATGAACCAGACGCGAGTCAGTGTTCTAGCTACCGCGAGTCCCTTAGAAGATGCCAGACGTGGTGTCACGATCGTTACTCCTCCTCTTAAGGGCGCTCCAGCCCTTCCTCGTTCTGTCCTATTACCCACACCTGTTTTTTATTCCAGCCCCTCTTCTGTTCCACCTTATAAGCCAGATGCAGACGTCATCCGGCGCTTCTCATTGACTTCCGCATCGTGAGAGCCCGGGTCCTGCTGCGTCTGGCTCCGTTATGTTTTTAACCTTCAGTTCCTGATTCCCCTCCCTTTGCCGGTCCCGACCCGGTTCTTGGTTTTAACCCCCGGATGGATCGCCTGGTTAAGGACTCTTGCATTTGTGTTGGATTCCCCGTTTGGACTTTACATGGATTGTTTGCCTCGGCCACACCTCCCCGGATCACCAGCACTCCCCAGACACGCCCCCCATCTCCAGACCCTTCTCCTGCATGACTATTTTTCCCCTTGTGTCCTCACAATTCTGGATCATGTCGTCCGCATAGGGCCCGGAAAGAACCGGATCGTGAAACGTGGTTCTAGAAGACCGAGGTACTGTACAGTATGGGCAGCAATTGTCATTTCAGACATTGGTGGGACCGTACAGCGGAGGCCACCACTGCTGCATACTGCACTAGAGTGAACTCGTGTGCTGGTACTAGGGGTAGGATGTTAAAACACCATATGACAGTGAGATAAATCAATCATTGCATGGTGCTTAGTGAGGAAATCCCATCCTAAAATAACAGGGTGGCTTGCTGTTTATGTGACGTGGAAGACTTAAGATGGAGAGTAATGTGCTATGTGTAAGGGAGCCGTGACCATGTCTAACATGTCTAGAAAATGCCCAGTCACAGATAAAGCAAAAGTAAAAGATTTAACAAGGGGCTGAGACTATAACAAAAGAGCTGACCGACAACATTAATCTGTAATTATAGAAATACTCAACCCAGTATCAACAAGAGGTATCATTTCCATTCCCCCCAAAACAATTTGAATTAAGGTTGTGGGAATTATTGATGGACCCATAATGCTGTCAGTTTGGACCAAGTTGTTGGTACATGCTGGTATTTTCCCTGAAGGTCTCTGGGAGACGAGGTGTTGTCGCCAGCTGACGAAGCAAAGTTTACACGTCATGCTGCTGTTCATTGCATCGTGATGGAGAAGGGCTTGGAGAGCATGCAGTACGTTGACGGTGGTGGGTAGGTGGTGGAGAGCTGGACAAGTAGCGTACCTCATAATCAGGGTTCAGATGGTGGACACTCTTGGGTGCAAGAGGATTGCAGTGGTGATGATCTAGGCGTGGCTGGCGGTCCTGGGATGAAGAGCGATGAGCTAAATGATGTAGATAGTGTGGAGGTGGAGAGTAGTCATCCAGACAAGGAGGGTAATCTCTCTCTTGTTGAAATGCAGGAGAACTGGAGTGATAACGTGGTGAAGAGTGGTCCTCATAGGACAAGCGCTGTCTGGGGTAGTGGTCAGTTGGTTCAGGTGAAGGGTTAGGGTGGTGAGGCCAGTGAGAGTAGCCATCCTGAGAAGTCAGCCTCTCACCAAGACTGTAGTGATAGGTAGATGGAAGATGATGCATGAGACGAGATCCCTCATACACAGCACAAGCATGGTGTGGCAGGTACGCAAGTCCTGAGACAGTGCGCTGGAGGTGTTTCACTTGTTGCGTGAGTCAGTCCAGCCTGTCATCAGGCTGGCGCTGATGGAGTTGGAGTATTTCACTTAAGTCTGAGCGAAGTTCTGAAATGGCAGCAGTTAATTCACTAATATCCAAGGAAGAGTTTGGCTTAGGCTGTTGTGGTGAAGCAAGTGAAACTGGAATAACAGAATCTGGAGCAGAAATATGAACAGCTAACTGGGCTCGTTCGCACTGCATGGCAATTTGCAGTGCACTCTGCAGATTTAATGCCCCGTGTTCATGTATTTTGAGTTGCAATGAGGAGTCAAGTCCAGCCACAAACCTGCAAAAAATTTCACGCTGTTTTGCATCAGAACCATATGTTGGAAAAGCTTCATTAACTAATTTGGTTAAAGTTGCTGCATATACTTGTATTGGTTCATTAGTTTGCCGTGGGCGGGCATTCAAATAAGTTTGAAAAGTGGCTAAATATTGAACTTTTCCAAAAATCACGCTCAAACTCTTTTTAACTAAGGCATAGTCTGCCTTCACATCTGGCGCCAAGCTCTGCGGGTATGAAAAAGCAGGGCCGCTTAATCAGGCTGGTAAAACTTTCGCCTTGTCCATTCCTTCTGCTGAAACGTCCACAGCCACTTCAAATTGCGATATCCAGGTATTAAACGTATCCATACCGTCACCGGAGAAGGGGGAAGGCAGATCCAAACAAAAGCGCAAATGGGGTCGTTCTGAATCATCCCCTACTGTGCGCAACACTTCGTCATCCACTATTCTCCAATGCCGTGTAAGCGGCTAACTTTCAAGGTATATACAGTATATAGCCATGAGGGCATATTTTTTCTTTTTCATTTTTGTGCCTTATAGCCACTCGCCAGGCCGTAGAGCAACAACTGTCTACCGCCGACTCCTCCTCACAATCAGGTCCCATTATAATGGAGAAGAGTAAAAAGACCGAGGCAGAATACCCTTTTCCCTCGGAGGGTAGTTATATTGTCGACTTTGTTATACACAGCACAATACCAGCTATACACACAAATCGAAGACTCCTCAGCTCGCTTAACAACTTCTTTCCCTTAGCAGCCTGCCTAAGTCTCTCTAGTTCCTGTGTTGTCACAATGACTTTTCATCCTTTCACATCTGAAAATTATAATTATTTTTAAAACTCTTTGAGTTTAAATTATGTCTTTCTAAAGCATTACAATGTGCAGAAAAGTGTCCCACTGCTGAGGTTTCTTCCAAAGTTCATTGCTACTGTAATTACAACAGGTATTGTCAAACACCAAACCAGAAATGTCCTGTAAACTCAGTGAAAACTTAAAGGCCTTATACAAAATACCTCTTGTAGTTTTGGTTTACTTACATCCAAATCCAAAATTCCCTTGAAGAGAGACACCTATATAGCCTTTCATTTATTTTTTAATTCCGTCTCATTACTCCCTATTAATACAGTATATCTGCCTTGACATGTGATCTCCCTATTGTGGGCCTACAGATGATCATAAGGACTATGGTGGTAGAGAAGCTTTTGTTTTGTTCTGGGCATTCTAAGGCTATACTCTTGACATCTTTATGGAAATGGGTCAGATGTTCTCTGAGCCAGATTGGTGACCCTCTGCCCTCCAGAACATAGCCTGTCTATCTCATGGCTATATTCCTGGTGTCTATTGATTGTTGGAGTCTCATTCTCCTAGCAAAGTTTTTCACTGACTGGACAGCTTCATTATTGCCAATACTTACTAGCTCATTTTCATTGTTCAAGTGGGGGCATTGCTGTAACCTTTGTTTGTTCTTATGTTAACTAAAATCGATATTTAGGGGTGTTTATATACTGAATATGTGCAAATGTGACTCAAATTCAAGTACCAAACACTGTGCACTTGGTGTTTTATTAAATAATGTAATGTGAGCTCAGTAATTTTATATACTAAGAAAATATAATACTACCCAAAGAATCATCCCTTTCATGTTCATTTTTAAAATAACATTTTGTTCATGCCCAATGGGAAACTGATGTAAAACTAATACTGTTACATTTTCACTGCGCTAAGAACCACTGAAATAAGATCCCATTTGCCTCCCATTTCCACACAAATACATTTTGTGTAGAAAACTTATTTCCATTGATTTAAGATTGACTTTCTGTATTGCATATGCCTGTTAAAGTGATGCATAACTGTGACATTTACTTGAATGTCATGTTAATAGCCAGTTACCAGTATTTCATTCAGACACTCAACAGAAAAGCCATTTTAGTAGTTTTGACTGAACACAGAAGATACAGGTATATTGATGAAGAAGTATTCTTTTTAATTGTGAAGATACAGATATTAGTTGTCATATTGTCTTATGGTTTCCTGTGTATTCATTTCTTTTTCTCAAGTAACACTCTACCATCTAAAAACAAACGGCTTTAACACATATTCAACATAATTTTTATTCCTCTGCTTGAAAGCCACTGAGGCATCACTGTTAAATTACACCCACTGTATGAGCAGACAAGCATGTAGTGCTTTAACTCCTACTCACCGACTGCAAACTTAATTCATTTTGAAAAAGGAGAGAGCTTCAGATAGTGGAATAATCATTGCTAATCTGATGAAGTGTTTAGATGGCTTCAAAATGTGCCTCAGTTATTTGAAAGAGTGAGAAAGAGACAAACTGGCAGCTACAGTATGTGTGGTCTCAAACGGATATCTGAGCACCCTTTGAGAACCAAATTTCATTTTACACTTTTTTGTGGAAAGCAAATAACCTACATAAAGTAGTAAAATCCAATAATATCCAATATCAGAGATTTAGTCCTAGCCACAATGAGCATACTATAGGACCAGCCTCACTGAACAGAGCCTACAGGAAAGAGTGCAAAAATGAACGGGTCCAGAGATGTACCTGTACGATGAAGCCTGATTAATTGTAGTCTTATACACTGAGTCTGTAACAAGAACTTACAGTATATTGAATATGTGACTTTATAGGCAGCCAATGTAGAGTTTTAAGTGTACGAGTAATATGCTGTCAGGGTCTGGAAACAGCTGAATAGACATTTTTCGTATGGTCTCCTCTCTGGTGTGAGTTAAAAGTCTAGCTGCAGAATTTTGGACATATTTCATCTTAGTGAGAAGAGTGTTAGGGAGCCATAGAGAAAAGTGCAATTATAGTTATAACTGTACAGTAATAGAGTTATAAATGTATAATTACAGTACTACATTTGCAAACAGAGCTCCTCTCTAGCACATGAACTTTCAGCACTTAAAAATAAAGCAAATGGCAATATTTTGATCTAGTGAAGTAAAGCTTTTCTGTCAAGCTTTTCTACAATTTAAATAGTTTTTGGCAGTTTTTCTAATCTCAGAATTGTGCCTTGGCCTTGGTTATGATAAAAAGCTATCTACCTTTCTTAACCAAATAAAAATGCATCGCAGGTAGACTAGATCTTACTTCAGTAGCCTCCATGAGCTTTTTTTTTATTTCTGAAGACTTTGAAACAGTGCTGTAAAGAAACAGCTGAATAGACATTTTTCGTATGGTCTCCTCTCTGTTCACCACAGCAATCAGAATGCTTAGTTTGTTTTCTGTTTTTATTTTATATCGATCTTGTTCCATAATGATTCTACTGTATATGCTTTGTGTATCATTCTCACTTTCTCAAGAGCACATATATTTGTTAAATAATATTAATAGAAGTGTCTTGATTAATAAAGATTATAATAAATTAAAGAATTAAGATAATTGAATGAATAAAGTTGCCAGGCAGTCTTTACCCATGACATTTCAGGCAGTAAAGGATAGACAAAATAAATTAATCCAGTTTATTGGCAAGTTTCTTTATACATTTTTGGTTCAATGAACTTACACTAATCAATATTCTTCCCATTAGAATCAGTTTGACATATGACAATTATTTTTCCTACTTCTTTAGATTAAAAAGTACTTTCATTGTCTTTACATGGCTAATACATATATTCAGAACACGTGTTCCACACCTTCATACTTTGATGCCTGTTCATGACAGTAGCGGCACAGGAATCGCCTTTTTTATTTTGCCAACCATGAAGTCTAATTAAGTGAAGGCTTTAAAAATGAGCCGGAGATTTAATGTAATATAGCTCAATTGTAAATCCAATCTGCAGAGTACTGACATTAATTTCTTACATGTTTTTAAAGAAATTCAATTAGAAGACCAGCAAAAAGCTATTCTGACATTCATTTGACAAATCTAATATGTATGGCAAATTAATGTAACAAAAGTCTCATAAGCCACCAATTTATACTGTAGCCCACATAAAATACACATTTGTTTATCCTTGGCTAAGAATGTAAGATGCCCAGTATACTGCAACCAAAGCCCTTTTTGAAACATACAGTAGTTTGTTTTTCTTTCCTCATGTGTTTCATGTATACATAAACGTATTGCAAAGTAAGCTGTGCATTCTCATTTTGTATCTGTCAAAGTTATGATTCTTTTGTGTAAAGTAGACCATAACCACAAAGCAGGCTTTTTGAAACAAGCCACCGATACCTTAACAAGCAAATCAGCCTCTCCCTTTGTTCTTCATTGTGTGCATACTGGGTATATGAAATCTTTGAAGTGTTCTCCAGTTTTTCTTTGGGATAAACTTTTGTCTTACAACTTTAGTCACTTTGGTAACTGATCTTTAGACTGAACATATAATAAGAGCCACAGCACTTGTCAGAATGTTTCTCTCTCAAAAGTACAGTATGTATTTTTTCAGAACAGGAAAACTGATTGTTTAGTAAAATCATACATGAAAAGGGTATATGAAAGGTTATCCAATAGAATAAACCTGGTTTTAGGGGAAGCATATGCTTTAATAGTATCTTTAATAAGTGATGTTTAAGGTTTAATAAAATATAAGATACATTGAAAGACAGAAGAAATCTGTGACATTTTTAATGATGTCTAAATTAACCATAAA